>NW_026735629.1:0-112066 GCF_949786415.1 Peromyscus eremicus | reverse complement strand
TGTGTTTCATGTAAGGCGAGCTAGCGTTTGTTTCCCAGTTCTAAATGGACTTGAATCACATGCAGTTTTTTTGTCCTACGAGCAAGAGTTGTTTTCTGGTAAGATGAGTCACTATTGTGCTCCAATTGCCATACACAGTGCAAAGAGCACTCACGTCTGTTCTCAGCAAGTACAGTGTATCGGACTGAAGCGGAGCTACTGTTCTTGTCAGTTTCCTAAGCAGAGTTGAACTAGATATGGCCCGTGTGTGTAGGAAGCACAATTATTATGTTCTGAGCAAGCTCACTGTTCTGGCCCTATAGGAAACACAGTAGAGTAGAAGAGTGCTCTTTTCTCTAAAGCAGAGTGTGTTTCTTGTAAGGCGAGCTAGAGTTTGTTTCCTAGTCCTAAATGGAGTTGAGTCACAGGCAGTTTTTGGTACTACGAGCAAGAGTTGTTTTCTGGTAAAAGAGTCACTATTGCGCTCCAAATCCCATACACAGTACAAATAGCACTCGCGTCTGTCCCAGCAAGTACAGTGTATTGGACTGAATAGGAGCTACTGTTCTTGTCAGTTTCCTAAGCAGAGTTGAACTAGATATGGCCCGTGAGTAGGAAGCACAGTTCTTTTGTTCTGAGCAAGCTCACTGTTCTGGCCCTATAGGAAACACAGTAGAGTAGAGGAGTGCTCTTTTCTCTAAAGCAGAGTGTGTTTCTTGTAAGGCGAGCTAGCGTTTGTTTCCCAGTCCTAAATGGAGTTGAATCACATGCAGTTTCTGGTCCTACGAGCAAGAGTTGTTTTATGGTAAGAAGAGTCACTATTGCGCTGACCGTTGTTTTACACAGGACAAATAGCACTAGAGTCTGTTCCCAGCAAGTACAGTGTATTGGACTGAAGAGGATCTACTGTTCTTGTCAGGTTCCTAAGCAGATTTGAAATAGATATGGCCGTGTGTGTGGGAAGCACAGTTCTTTTGTTCTGAGCAAGCTCACAGTTCGGACCCCATAGAAAACACAGTAGAGTAGAAGAGTGCTCTTTTCTCAAAAGCAGAGTGTGTTTCTTGTAAGGCGAGCTAGCGTTTGTTTCCCAGTCCTAAATGGAGTTGAATCACATGCAGTTTCTGGTCCTATGAGCAAGAGTTGTTTCTGGTAAGGAGAGTCACTATTGCGCTCCCATTGCCATACACAGTGCAAATAGCACTCGCGTCTTTTCCCAGCAAGTACAGTGTATCGGACTGAAGAGGAGCTACTGCTCTTGTCCGTTTCTTAAGCAGAGTTGAACTAGATATGGCTTGTGTGTTTAGAAGCACATTTATTACGTTCTGAGCAAGCTCACTGTTCTGGCCCTATAGGAAACACAGTAGAGTAGAAGAGTGCTTTTTTCTCTAAAGCAGAGTGTGTTTCTTGTAAGGCGAGCTCGCGTTTGTTTCCCAGTCCTAAATGGAGTTGATTCACATGCAGTTTTTGGTCCTACGAGCAAGAGTTGTTTTCTGGTAAGAAGAGTCACTATTGTGCTCCAATTGCCATACACAGTGCAAATAGCACTCGCGTCTGTTCCCTGCAAGTACAGTTTATTGGACTGAATAGGAGCTACTGTTCTTGTCAGTTTCCTAAGCAGAGTTGAACTAGATATGGTCAATGTGTGTAGGAAGCACAGTTCTTTTGTTCTGAGCAAGCTCACTGTTTGGACCCCATAGGAAACACCATAGAGTAGAAGAGTGCTTTTTTCTCAAAAGCAGAGTGTGTTTCTTGTAAGGCGAGCTAGCATTTCTTTCCCAGTCGTAAATGGAGTTGAATCACATGCAGTTTGTGGTCCTATGAGCAAGATTTGTTTTCTGGGAAGGAAAGTCACTATTGCACTCCCTTTGCCTTAAACAGTGCAAATAGTACTCACGTCTGTTCCCAGCAAGTACAGTGTATTGGACTGAAGAGGATCTACTGTTCTTTTCAGGTTCCTAAGCAGAGTTGAACTAGATATGGCCCGTGTGTGTAGAAAGCACAGTTCTTATGTTCTGAGCAAGCTCACACTTCTGGCCCTATAGGAAACAAAGTAGAGTAGAAGAGTGCTCTTTACTCTAAAGCAGAGTGTATTTCTTGTAAGGCGAGCTGGCGTTTGTTTCCCAGGCCTATATGGAGTTGAGTCACAGGCAGTTTTTGGTCCTACGAGAAAGAGTTGTTTTCTGGTAAGAAGAGTCACTATTGTGCTCCAATTGCCATACACAGTGCAAATAGCACTCGTGTCTGTTCCCAGCAAGTACAGTGTATTGGACTGAAGAGGATCTACTGTTGTTGTCAGGTTCCTAAGCAGACTTGAAGTAGATATGGCCGTGTGTGTAGGAAGCACAGTTTTTTTGTTCTGAGCAAGCTCACTGTTCAGGACCAATAGGAAACACAGTAGAGTAGAAGAGTGCTTTTTCTCAAAAGCAGAGTGTGTTTCTTGTAAGGCGAGCTAGTGTTTGTTTCCCATTCCTAAATGGAGTTGAATCACATGCAGTTTCTGGTCCTACGAGCAAGAGTTGTTTTCTGGTAAGAAAAGTCACTATTGCATTCCCATTGCCATACACAGTGCAAATAGCCCTCCCGTCTGTTCCCAGCAAGTACAGTGTATTGGACTGAAGAGGAGCTACTCTTCTTCTCAGTTTCCTAAGCAGAGATGAACTAGATATGGCACGTGTGTAGGAAGCACAGTTCTTTTTTTCTGAGCAAGCTCACTGTTCTGTCCCTATAGGAAATACAGTAGAGTAGAAGAGTGCTCTTTTCTCAAAAGCAGAGTGTGTTTCTTGTAAGCGAGCTAGAGTTTGTTTCCCAGTCCTAAATGGATTTGAGTCACATGCAGTTTTTTGTCCTACGAGCAAGTGTTGTTTTCTGGTAGAGGAGTCACTATTGTACTCCAATTGCCATACACAGGGCAAATAGCACTGCGTCTGTTCCCAGGAAGTATAGTGTATTGGACTGAAAAGGATCTACTGTTCTTGTCAGTTTCATAAGCAGAGTTGAACTAGATATGTCCCGTGTGTATGAAGCACAGTTCTTTTGTTCTGAGCAAGCTCACTGTTCGGACCCCATAGGAAACACTGTAGAGTAGAAGAGTGCTCTTTTGTCAAAAGCAGAGTGTGTTTCATGTAAGGCGAGCTAGCATTTGTTTCCTAGTCCTAAATGGAGTTGAATCACATGCAGTTTCTGTTCCTACGATCAAGAGTTGTTTTCTGGTAAGGAAGTCACTATTGTGCTCCCCATTGCCCTACACAAGGCAAATAGCACTCGCTTCTTTTCCCAGCAAGTACAGTGTATTGGACTGAATAGGAGCTACTGTTCTTGTCAGTTTCCTTAGAAGAGTTGAACTAGATATGGTCCGTGTGTGTAGGAAGCACAGTTCTTTTGTTCTGAGCAAGCTCACTGTGTGGACCACATAGGAAACACAGTAGAGTAGAAGAGTGCTCTTTTCTCTAAAGCAGAGTGTGTTTCTTGTAAGGCGAGCTTGCGTTTGTTTCCCAGTCCTAAAAGGAGTGGAATCACATGCAGTTTCTGATCCTACGAGCAAGAGTTGTTTTCTGGTAAGGAAAGTCACTATTGCGCTCCATTGCCATACACAGTGCAAATAGCACATGCGTCTGTTCCCAGCAAGTACACTGTATTGGACTGAAGAGGAGCTACTATCTTGTCAGTTTCCTAAGCAGAGTTGAACTAGATATGGTCCGTGTGTGTAGGAAGAACAGTTCTTTTGTTCTGGGCAAGCTCACAGTTTGGACCCCATAGGAAACCACAGTAGAGTAGAAGAGTGCTCTTTTCTCTAAAGCAGAGTGTGTTTCTTGTAAGGAGAGCTAGCGTTTGTTTCCCAGTTTTAAATGGAGTTGAATCCCATGCAGTTTCTGGTACTACTAGCAAGAGTTGTTTTCTGGTAAGAAGAGTCACTATTGCACTGCCATTGCCATAGACAGACAAATAGCACTGGCGTCTGTTCGCAGCAAGTACAGTGTATTGGACTGAAGAGGATCTACTGTTCTTGTCAGGTTCCTAAGCAGAATTGAACTAGATATGGCCGTGTGTGTGGGAAGCACAGTTCTTTTGTTCTGAGCAAGCTCACTGTTCAGACCCCATAGAAAAGACAGTAGAGTAGAAGAGTGCTCTTTTCTCAAAAGCAGAGTGTGTTTTTGTAAGGCAAGCTAGCGTTTGTTTCCCAGTACTAAATGGAGTTGAATCACATGCAGTTTCTGGTCCTACGAGCAAGAGTTGTTTTCTGGTAAGGAAAGTCACTATTGCGCTCCCTTTGCCATACACAGTGCAAATAGCACTCGCGTCTTTAATCAGCAAGTACAGTGTATCGGACTGAAGAGGAGCTACTATTCTTGTCCGTTTCTTAAGGAGAGTTGAACTAGATATGGCCTGTGTGTTTAGGAAGCGCAGTTATTATGTTCTGAGCAAGCTCACTGTTCTGGCCCTATAGGAAACACAGTAGAGTAGAAGAGTACTCTTTTCTCTAAAGCAGAGTGTGTTTCTTGTAAGGCGAGCTCGCGTTTGTTTCCCTGTCCTAAATGGAGTTGATTCACATGCAGTTTTTGGTCCTATGAGCAAGAGTTGTTTTCTGGTAAGAAGAGTCACTACTGTGCTCCAATTGCCATACACAGTGCAAATAGCACTCGCGTCTGTTCCAAGCAAGTACAGTTTATTGGACTGAATAGGAGCTATTGTTCTTGTCAGTTTCCTAAGCAGAGTTGAACTAGATATGGTCCATGTGTGTAGGAAGCACAGTTCTTTTGTTCTGAGCAAGCTCACTGTTTGGACCCCATAGGAAACACCGTAGAGTAGAAGAGTGCTCTTTTCTCAAAAGCAGAGTGTGTTCTTGTAAAGCGAGCTAGAGTTTGTTTCCCAGTCCTAAATGTATTTGAGTCACATGCAGTTTTTTGTCCTACGAGCAAGAGTTGTTTTCTGGTTAGAGGAGTCACTATTGTGCTCCAATTGCCATACACAGTGCAAATAGCACTGGCGTCTGTTCCCAGCAAGTACAGTGTATTGGACTGAATAGGAGCTACTGTTCTTGTCAGTTTCCTAAGCAGAGTTGAACTAGATATGGTCCATGTGTGTAGGAAGCACAGTTCTTTTGTTCTGAGCAAGCTCACTGTTTGGACCCCATAGGAAACACAGTAGAGTAGACGAGTGCTCTTTTCTCAAAAGCAGAGTGTGTTTCTGTAAGGCGAGCTAGCATTTGTTTCCCAGTACTAAATGGAGTTGAATCACATGAAGTTTCTGGTCCTATGAGCAAGAGTTGTTTTCTGGTAAGGAAAGTCACTATTGCACTCTCATTGCCATACACAGTGCAAATAGCACTCGCGTCTGTTCAAAGAAAGTACAGTGTATTGGACTGAAGAGGAGCTACTGTTCTTGTCAGTTTCCTAAGCAGATTTGAACTACATATGGTGTGTGTGTAGGAAGCACAGTTCTTTTGTTCTGAGAAAGCTCACTGTTTGGACCCCATAGGAAACACAGTAGAGTAGAAGAGTTCTCTTTTCTCTAAAGCAGAGTGTGTTTCTTGAAAGGCAAGCTAGAGTTTGTTTCCCAATCCTAAATGGAGTTGAATCACATGCAGTTTCTGGTCCTACGAGCAAGAGTTGTTTCTTGGTAAGGAAAGTCACTATTGCGCTCCCATTGCCATACACAGTGCAAATAGCACTCCCGTCTGTTCCCAGCAAGTTCAGTGTATTGGACTGAAAAAGAGCTACTGTTCTTCTCAGTTTCCTAAGCAGAGTTGAACTAGATATGGCCCGTGTGTCTAGGAAGCACAGTTCATTTGTTCTGAGAAAGCTCACTGTTCTGGCCCTATAGAAAACACAGTAGAGAAGAAGAGTGCTCTTTTTTCAAAAGCAGAGTGTGTTTTTGTAAGTAGAGCTAGCGTTTGTTTCCTAGTCCTAAATGGAGTTGAATCACATGCAGTTTCTGGAACTACGAACAAGATTTGTTTTCTGGTAAGGAATGTCACTATTGCGCTCCCATTGCCCTACATAAGGCAAATAGCACTCGCGTCTTTTCCCAGCAAGTACAGTGTATTGGACTGAAGAGGATCTACTGTTCTTGTCAGGTTCCTAAGCAGAATTGAACTAGATATGGCCGTGTGTGTAGGAAGCACAGTTCTTTTGTTCTTAGCAAGCTCACTGTTTGGACCCCATAGGAAACACAGTAGAGTAGAAGAGTGCTCTTTTCTCTAAAGCAGAGTGTGTTTCTAAGGCGAGCTAGCGTTTGTTTCCCAGTCCTAAATGGAGTGGAATCACATGCAGTTTCTGGTCCTACGAGCAACAGTTGTTTTCTGGTAAGAAAGTCACTATTGCGCTGCCATTGCCATACACAGTGCAAATAGCCCTCCCATATGTTCCCAGCAAGTACAGTGTATTGGACTGAAGAGGATCTACTGTTCTTGTCAGGTTCCTAAGCACAATTGAACTAGATATGGCCGTGTGTGTAGGAAGCACAGTTCTTTTGTTCTTAGCAAGCTCACTGTTCGGACCCCATAGGAAACACTGTAGAGTAGAAGAGTGTTCTTTTCTCAAAAGCAGAGTGTGTTTCTTATAACGCAAGCTAGCGTTTGTTTCCCATTCCTAAATGGAGTTGAATCACATGCAGTTTCTGGTCCTACGAGCAAGAGTTGTTTTCTGGTAAGGAAAGTCACTATTGAGCTCCCTTTGCCATACTCAGTGCAAATAGCACTCGCGTCTGTTCCCAGTAAGTACAGTGTATCGCACTGAAGAGGAGCTACTGTTCTTGTCAGTTTCCTAAGCAGAGTTGAAGTAGATATGGCCCCTGTGTGTAGGAAGCACAGTTCTTATGTTCTGAGCAAGCTCACTGATCTGGCCCTATAGAGAACACAGTAGAGTAGAAGAGTGCTCTTTTCTCAAAAGCAGAGTGTGTTCCTTGTAAGGCGAGCTAGCGTTTGTTTCCCAGTCCTAAATGGCGTTGAATCACATGCAGTTTGTGGTCCTACGAGCAAGAGTTGTTTTCTGGTAAGGAAAGTCACTATTGTGTTCGCATTGCCATACACAGTCAAATAGCCCTCCCGTCTGTTCCCAGCAAGTACAGTGTATTGGACTGAAGAGGCGCTACTGTTCTTGTCCGTTTCTTAAGCAAAGTTGAACTAGATATGGCCTGTGTGTTCAGGAAGCGCAGTTATTATGTTCTGAGCAAGCTCAATGTTCGGAACCCATAGGAAACACAGTAGAGTAGAAGATTGCTCTTTTCTCAATAGCAGAGTGTGTTTCATGTAAGGCGAGCTAGCGTTTGTTTCCCAGTTCTAAATGGACTTGAATCACATGCAGTTTTTTGTCCTACGAGCAAGAGTTGTTTTCTGGTAAGATGAGTCACTATTGTGCTCCAATTGCCATACACAGTGCAAAGAGCACTCACGTCTGTTCTCAGCAAGTACAGTGTATCGGACTGAAGCGGAGCTACTGTTCTTGTCAGTTTCCTAAGCAGAGTTGAACTAGATATGGCCCGTGTGTGTAGGAAGCACAATTATTATGTTCTGAGCAAGCTCACTGTTCTGGCCCTATAGGAAACACAGTAGAGTAGAAGAGTGCTCTTTTCTCTAAAGCAGAGTGTGTTTCTTGTAAGGCGAGCTAGAGTTTGTTTCCTAGTCCTAAATGGAGTTGAGTCACAGGCAGTTTTTGGTACTACGAGCAAGAGTTGTTTTCTGGTAAAAAGAGTCACTATTGCGCTCCAAATCCCATACACAGTACAAATAGCACTCGCGTCTGTCCCAGCAAGTACAGTGTATTGGACTGAATAGGAGCTACTGTTCTTGTCAGTTTCCTAAGCAGAGTTGAACTAGATATGGCCCGTGAGTAGGAAGCACAGTTCTTTTGTTCTGAGCAAGCTCACTGTTCTGGCCCTATAGGAAACACAGTAGAGTAGAGGAGTGCTCTTTTCTCTAAAGCAGAGTGTGTTTCTTGTAAGGCGAGCTAGCGTTTGTTTCCCAGTCCTAAATGGAGTTGAATCACATGCAGTTTCTGGTCCTACGAGCAAGAGTTGTTTTATGGTAAGAAGAGTCACTATTGCGCTGACCGTTGTTTTACACAGGACAAATAGCACTAGAGTCTGTTCCCAGCAAGTACAGTGTATTGGAATGAAGAGGATCTACTGTTCTTGTCAGGTTCCTAAGCAGAATTGAAATAGATATGGCCGTGTGTGTGGGAAGCACAGTTCTTTTGTTCTGAGCAAGCTCACAGTTCGGACCCCTTAGAAAACACAGTAGAGTAGAAGAGTGCTCTTTTCTCAAAAGCAGAGTGTGTTTCTTGTAAGGCGAGCTAGCGTTTGTTTCCCAGTCCTAAATGGAGTTGAATCACATGCAGTTTCTGGTCCTACGAGCAAGAGTTGTTTTCTGGTAAGGAGAGTCACTATTGCGCTCCCATTGCCATACACAGTGCAAAGAGCACTCGCGTCTTTTCCCAGCAAGTACAGTGTATCGGACTGAAGAGGAGCTACTGCTCTTGTCCGTTTCTTAAGCAGAGTTGAACTAGATATGGCTTGTGTGTTTAGGAAGCACATTTATTACGTTCTGAGCAAGCTCACTGTTCTGGCCCTATAGGAAACACAGTAGAGTAGAAGAGTGCTTTTTTCTCTAAAGCAGAGTGTGTTTCTTGTAAGGCGAGCTCGCGTTTGTTTCCCAGTCCTAAATGGAGTTGATTCACATGCAGTTTTTGGTCCTACGAGCAAGAGTTGTTTTCTGGTAAGAAGAGTCACTATTGTGCTCCAATTGCCATACACAGTGCAAATAGCACTCGCGTCTGTTCCCTGCAAGTACAGTTTATTGGACTGAATAGGAGCTACTGTTCTTGTCAGTTTCCTAAGCAGAGTTGAACTAGATATGGTCAATGTGTGTAGGAAGCACAGTTCTTTTGTTCTGAGCAAGCTCACTGTTTGGACCCCATAGGAAACACCATAGAGTAGAAGAGTACTCTTTTCTCAAAAGCAGAGTGTGTTTCTTGTAAGGCGAGCTAGCATTTCTTTCCCAGTCGTAAATGGAGTTGAATCACATGGAGTTTGTGGTCCTATGAGCAAGATTTGTTTTCTGGGAAGGAAAGTCACTATTGCACTCCCTTTGCCTTAAACAGTGCAAATAGTACTCACGTCTGTTCCCAGCAAGTACAGTGTATTGGACTGAAGAGGATCTACTGTTCTTTTCAGGTTCCTAAGCAGAGTTGAACTAGATATGGCCCGTGTGTGTAGAAAGCACAGTTCTTATGTTCTGAGCAAGCTCACTCTTCTGGCCCTATAGGAAACAAAGTAGAGTAGAAGAGTGCTCTTTACTCTAAAGCAGAGTGTATTTCTTGTAAGGCGAGCTGGCGTTTGTTTCCCAGGCCTATATGGAGTTGAGTCACAGGCAGTTTTTGGTCCTACGAGAAAGAGTTGTTTTCTGGTAAGAAGAGTCACTATTGTGCTCCAATTGCCATACACAGTGCAAATAGCACTCGTGTCTGTTCCCAGCAAGTACAGTGTATTGGACTGAAGAGGATCTACTGTTGTTGTCAGGTTCCTAAGCAGACTTGAAGTAGATATGGCCCGTGTGTGTAGGAAGCACAGTTTTTTTGTTCTGAGCAAGCTCACTGTTCAGACCCAATAGGAAACACAGTAGAGTAGAAGAGTGCTTTTTCTCAAAAGCAGAGTGTGTTTCTTGTAAGGCGAGCTAGTGTTGTTTCCCATTCCTAAATGGAGTTGAATCACATGCAGTTTCTGGTCCTACGAGCAAGAGTTGTTTTCTGGTAAGAAAAGTCACTTATTGCATTCCCATTGCCATACACAGTGCAAATAGCCCTCCCGTCTTTTCCCAGCAAGTACAGTGTATTGGACTGAAGAGGAGCTACTCTTCTTCTCAGTTTCCTAAGCAGAGATGAACTAGATATGGCACGTGTGTAGGAAGCACAGTTCTTTTTTTCTGAGCAAGCTCACTGTTCTGTCCCTATAGGAAATACAGTAGAGTAGAAGAGTGCTCTTTTCTCAAAAGCAGAGTGTGTTTCTTGTAAAGCGAGCTAGAGTTTGTTTCCCAGTCCTAAATGGATTTGAGTCACATGCAGTTTTTTGTCCTACGAGCAAGTGTTGTTTTCTGGTTAGAGGAGTCACTATTGTACTCCAATTGCCATACACAGTGCAAATAGCACTGGCGTCTGTTCCCAGGAAGTATAGTGTATTGGACTGAAAAGGATCTACTGTTCTTGTCAGTTTCATAAGCAGAGTTGAACTAGATATGTCTCGTGTGTATGAAGCACAGTTCTTTTGTTCTGAGCAAGCTCACTGTTCGGACCCCATAGGAAACACTGTAGAGTAGAAGAGTGCTCTTTTGTCAAAAGCAGAGTGTGTTTCATGTAAGGCGAGCTAGCATTTGTTTCCTAGTCCTAAATGGAGTTGAATCACATGCAGTTTCTGTTCCTACGAACAAGAGTTGTTTTCTGGTAAGGAAAGTCACTATTGTGCTCCCATTGCCCTACACAAGGCAAATAGCACTCGCTTCTTTTCCCAGCAAGTACAGTGTATTGGACTGAATAGGAGCTACTGTTCTTGTCAGTTTCCTTAGAAGAGTTGAACTAGATATGGTCCGTGTGTGTAGGAAGCACAGTTCTTTTGTTCTGAGCAAGCTCACTGTGTGGACCACATAGGAAACACAGTAGAGTAGAAGAGTGCTCTTTTCTCTAAAGCAGAGTGTGTTTCTTGTAAGGCGAGCTTGCGTTTGTTTCCCAGTCCTAAATGGAGTGGAATCACATGCAGTTTCTGATCCTACGAGCAAGAGTTGTTTTCTGGTAAGGAAAGTCACTATTGCGCTCCGATTGCCATACACAGTGCAAATAGCACATGCGTCTGTTCCCAGCATGTACACTGTATTGGACTGAAGAGGAGCTACTATTCTTGTCAGTTTCCTAAGCAGAGTTGAACTAGATATGGTCCGTGTGTGTAGGAAGAACAGTTCTTTTGTTCTGAGCAAGCTCACAGGTTGGACCCCATAGGAAACACAGTAGAGTAGAAGAGTGCTCTTTTCTCTAAAGCAGAGTGGGTTTCTTGTAAATAGAGCTAGCGTTTGTTTCCCAGTTTTAAATGGAGTTGAATCCCATGCAGTTTCTGGTACTACTAGCAAGAGTTGTTTTCTGGTAAGAAGAGTCACTATTGCACTGCCATTGCCATACACAGGACAAATAGCACTGGCGTCTGTTCGCAGCAAGTACAGTGTATTGGACTGAAGAGGATCTACTGTTCTTGTCAGGTTCCTAAGCAGAATTGAACTAGATATGGCCGTGTGTGTGGGAAGCACAGTTCTTTTGTTCTGAGCAAGCTCACTGTTCAGACCCCATAGAAAAGACAGTAGAGTAGAAGAGTGCTCTTTTCTCAAAAGCAGAGTGTGTTTTTGTAAGGCAAGCTAGCGTTTGTTTCCCAGTACTAAATGGAGTTGAATCACATGCAGTTTCTGGTCCTACGAGCAAGAGTTGTTTTCTGGTAAGGAAAGTCACTATTGCGCTCCCTTTGCCATACACAGTGCAAATAGCACTCGCGTCTTTAACCAGCAAGTACAGTGTATCGGACTGAAGAGGAGCTACTATTCTTGTCCGTTTCTTAAGGAGAGTTGAACTAGATATGGCCTGTGTGTTTAGGAAGCGCAGTTATTATGTTCTGAGCAAGCTCACTGTTCTGGCCCTTTAGGAAACAAAGTAGAGTAGAAGAGTACTATTTTCTCTAAAGCAGAGTGTGTTTCTTCTAAGGTGAGCTCGCGTTTGTTTCCCTGTCCTAAATGGAGTTGATTCACATGCAGTTTTTGGTCCTACGAGCAAGAGTTATTTTCTGTTAAGGAAAGTCACTATTGCACTCATTGCCATACACAGTGCAAATAGTACTCGCGTCTGTTCCCAGAAAGTACAGTGCATTGGCCTGAAGAGGAGCTACTGTTCTTGTCCGTTTCCTAAGCAGATTTGAACTACATATGGTCCGTGTGTGTAGGAAGCACAGTTCTTTTGTTCTGAGCAAGCTCACTGTTTGGACCCCATAGGAAACACCGTAGAGTAGAAGAGTGCTCTTTTCTCAAAAGCAGAGTGTGTTTCTTGTAAAGCGAGCTAGAGTTTGTTTCCCAGTCCTAAATGGATTTGAGTCACATGCAGTTTTTTGTCCTACGAGCAAGAGTTGTTTTCTGGTTAGAGGAGTCACTATTGTGCTCCAATTGCCATACACAGTGCAAATAGCACTGGCGTCTGTTCCCAGCAAGTACAGTGTATTGGACTGAATAGGAGCTACTGTTCTTGTCAGTTTCCTAAGCAGAGTTGAACTAGATATGGTCCATGTGTGTAGGAAGCACAGTTCTTTTGTTCTGAGCAAGCTCACTGTTCTGGCCCTATAGGAAACACAGTAGAGTAGAAGAGTGCTCTTTTCTCTAAAGCAGAGTGTGTTTCTAGTAATCCGAGCTAGCCTTTGTTTCCCAGTCCTAAATGGAGTTGAATCACATGCAGTTTCTGGTCCTACGAGCAAGAGTTGTTTTCTGGTAAGGAAAGTCACTATAGTGCTCCCATTGCCATACACAGTGCAAATAGCACATGCATCTGTTCCCAGCAAGTACAGTGTATTGGACTGAAGAGGAGCTACTGTTCTTGTCATTTTCCTAAGCAGAGATGAACTAGATATGGTCCGTGTGTGTTGGAAGAACAGTTCTTTTGTTCTGGGCAAGCTCACTGTTTGGACCCCATAGGAAACACAGTAGAGTAGAAGAGTGCTCTTTTCTCTAAAGCAGAGTGTGTTTCTAAGGCGAGCTAGCGTTTGTTTCCCAGTCCTAAATGGAGTGGAATCACATGCAGTTTCTGGTCCTACGAGCAACAGTTGTTTTCTGGTAAGAAAGTCACTATTGCGCTGCCATTGCCATACACAGTGCAAATAGCCCTCCCATATGTTCCCAGCAAGTACAGTGTATTGGACTGAAGAGGAGCTACTGTTCTTGTCAGGTTCCTAAGCACAATTGAACTAGATATGGCCGTGTGTGTAGGAAGCACAGTTCTTTTGTTCTTAGCAAGCTCACTGTTCGGACCCCATAGGAAACACAGTAGAGTAGAAGAGTGCTCTTTTCTCAAAAGCAGAGTGTGTTCCTTGTAAGGCGAGCTAGCGTTTGTTTCCTAGTCCTAAATGGAGTTGAGTCACATGCAGTTTCTGGTGCTACGAACAAGAGTTGTTTTCTGGTAAGGAAAGTCACTATTGCGCTGCCATTGCCATACACAGGGCAAATAGCACTCGCGTCTTTTCCTAGCAAGTACAGTGTATTGGACTGAAGAACAGCTACTGTTCTTCTCAGTTTCCTAAGCAGAGTTAAATTACATATGGTCCGTGTGTGTAGGAATCACAGTTCTTTTGTTCTGAGCAAGCTCACTGTTTGGACCCCATAGGAAACACAGTAGAGTAGAAGAGTGCTCCTTTTTCTAAAGCAGAGTGTGTTTCTTGTAATGCGAGCTAGCCTTTGATTCCCAGTCCTAAATGGAGTGGAATCACATGCAGTTTCTCGTCCTACGAGCAAGAGTTGTTTTCTGGTAAGAATATTCACTATTGCGCTGCCATTGCCATACAGAGGACAAATAGCACTGGCGTCTGTTCCCAGCAAGTACAGTGTAATGGACTGAAGAGGATCTACTGTTCTTGTCATGTTCCTAAGCAGAATTGAACTAGATTTAGCCGTGTGTGTAGGAAGCACAGTTCTTTTGTTCTGAGCAAGCTCACTGTTCGGAAACCATAGGAAACACAGTAGAGTAGAAGAGTGCTCTTTTCTCAAAAGCAGAGTGTGTTTCTGTAAGGCGAGCTAGCGTTTGTTTCCCAGTACTAAATGGAGTTGAATCACATGAAGTTTCTGGTCCTACGAGCAAGAGTTGTTTTCTGGTAAGGAAAGTCACTATTGCACTCTCATTGCCATACACAGTCCAAATAGTACTCGCGTCTGTTCCCAGAAAGTACAGTGCATTGGACTGAAGAGGAGCTACTGTTCTTGTCCGTTTCCTAAGCAGAGTTGAACTAGATATGGTCCATGTGTGCAGGAAGCACAGTTCTTTTGTTCTGAGCAAGCTCACTGTTTGGACCCCATAGGAAACATAGTAGAGTAGAAGAGTGCTCTTTTCTCAAAAGCAGAGTGTGTTTCTTGTAAGGCGAGCTAGCTTTTGTTTCCTAGTCCTAAATGGAGTTGAATCACATGCAGTTTCTGGTCCTACAATCAAGAGTTGTTTTCTGGTAAAGAAAGTCACTATTGTGCTCCCATTGCCATACACAGGGCAAATAGCACTCACGTCTTTCCCAGCAAGTGCAGTGTATTGGACTGAATAGGAGCTACTGTTCTTGTCAGTTTTCTAAGCAGAGTTGACCTACATATGGTCCGTGTGTGTAGGAAGCACAGTTCTTTTGTTCTGAGCGAGCTCACTGTTCTGGCCTTATAGGAAACCCAGTAGAGTAGAAGAGTGCTCTTTTCTCTTAAGCAGAGTGTGTTTCTTGTAAGGCGAGCTAGCGTTTGTTTCCCAGTCCTAAATGGAGTTAAATCACATGCAGTTTCTGGTCCTACGAGCAAGAGTTGTTTTATGGTAAGAATAGTCACTATTGCGCTGCCATTGCCATACACAGGACAAATAGCACTGGTGTCTGTTCCCAGCAAGTACAGTGTATTGGACTGAAGAGGATCTACTGTTCTTGTCAGGTTCCTAATCAGAATTGAACTAGATAATGCCGTGTGTGTAGGAAGCACAGTTCTTTTGTTCTGAGCAAGCTGACTGTTCTGGCCCTACAGGAAACACAGTAGAGTAGAACAGTGCACTTTTCTCAAAAGCAGAGTGTGTTTCTTGTTAGGCGAACTAGAGTTTGTTTCCCATTCCTAAATGGAGTTGAGTCACATGCAGTTTTTTGTCCTACGAGCAAGAGTTGTTTTCTTGTCAGACGAGTCACTATTGTGCTCCAATTGCCATACACAGTGCAAATAGCACTTGCGACTGTTCCCAGCAAGTACAGTGTATTGGAATGAAGAGGAGCTACTGTTCTTGTAAGGTTCCTAAGCAGAATTGAACTAGATATGGTCTGTGTGTGTAGGAAGCACAGTTGTTTTGTTCTGAGCAAGCTCACTGTTTGGACCACATAGGAAACACAGGAGAATAGAAGAGTGCTCTTTTCTCTAAAGCAGAATGTGTTTCTTGTAAGGCGAGCTTGCGTTTGTTTCCCAGTCCTAAATGGAGTTTAATCACATGCAGTTTCTGGTCCTACGAGCAAGAGTTGTTTTCTGGTAAGGAAAGTCACTATTGCGCTCCCATTGCCATACACAGTGCAAATAGCACATGCGTCTGTTCCCAGCAAGTACAGTGTATCTGACTGAAGAGGAGCTACTGTTCTTGTCAGTTTCCTAAGCAGAGTTGAACTAGATATGGTCCGTGTGTGTAGGAAGCACAGTTCTTTTGTTCTGAGCAAGCTCACTGTTCGGACCACATAGGAAACACAGTAGAGTAGAAGAGTGCTTTTTTCTCAAAAGCAGAGTGTGTTTCTTGTAAGGTGAGCTAGCGTTTGTTTTCCATTCCTAAATGGAGTTGAATCACATGCAGTTTCTGGTCCCACGAGCAACAGTTGTTTTCTGGTAAGAAAGTCACTGTTGCGCTGCCATTGCCATACACAGTGCAAATAGCCCTTCCGTCTGTTCCCAGAAAGTACAGTGTATTGGACTGAAGAGGATCTACTGTTCTTGTCAGGTTCCTAAGCAGAATTGAACTAGATATGGCCGTGTGTGTAGGAAGCACAGTTCTTTTGTTCTGAGCAAGCGCACTCTTCTGACCCCAAAGGAAACACAGTAGAGTAGAAGAGAGTTCTTTTTTCAGAAGCAGAGTGTGTTTCTTATAACGCGAGCTAGCTTTGTTTCCCAGTCCTAAATGGAGTTGAATCACATGCAGTTTCTGGTCCTAGGAGCAAGAGTTGTTTTCTGGTAAGGAAAGTCACTATTGCGCTCCCATTGCCATACACAGTGCAAATAGCACTCGCGTCTGTTCCCAGTAAGTACAGTGTATTGGACTGAAGAGGAGATACTGTTCTTGTCAGTTTCCTAAGCAGAGTTGAACTAGATATGGCCCGTGTGTGTAGGAAGCACAGTTCTTATTTTCTGAGCAAGCTCACTGTTTGGAACCAATAGGAAACACAGTAGAGTAGAAGAGTGCTCTTTTCTCTAAAGCAGAGTGTGTTTCTTGTAAGGCGAGCTAGCGTTTGTTTCGCAGTCCTAAATGGAGTTGAATCCCATGCAGTTTTTGGTACTACGAGCAAGACTTGTTTTCTGGTAAGAAGACTCACTATTGCGCTGCCATTGCCATACACAGGACAAATAGCACTGGCGTCTGTTTGCAGCAAGTACAGTGTATTGGACTGAAGAAGATCTACTGTTCTTGTCAGGTTCCTAAGCAGTGTTGAACTAGATATGGCCCGTGTGTGTAGGAAGCACAGTTTTTTTTTTCTGAGCAAGCTCACTGTTCTGGTCCTATAGGAAACATAGCAGAGTAGAAGCGTGCTCTTTTCTCAAAAGCAGAGTGTGTTTCTTGTAAGGCTAGCTAGTGTTTGTTTCCCAGTCAGAAACGAAGTTGAATCCCATGCAGTTTCTGGTCCTACGAGCAAGAGTTGTTTTCTGGTAAGAAGAGTCACTATTGAGCTCCTAATGTCATATACAGTGCAAATAGCTCTCGCGTCTGCTTCCAGCAAGTACAGTGTATGGGAAAGAAGAGGAGCTTCTGTTCTTGTCAGTTTCCTAAGCAGAGTTGAACTAGATATGACCCGTGTGTGTAGTAAGCACAGTTCTTTTGTTCTGAGCAAGCTCACTGTTCGGACTCCATTGGAAACACAGTAGAGTAGAAGAGTGCTCTTTTCTCAAAAGCAGAGTGTGTTTCTTGTAAGGCTAGCTAGCGTTTGTTTCCCAGTCAGAAACGGAGTTGAATCCCACGCAGTTTCTGGTCCTGCAAGCAAGAGTTGTTTTCTGGTAAGAAGAGTCACTATTGCGTTCCCTTGCCATACACAGTGCAAATAGCACTCGAGTCTGTTCCCAGCAAGTACAGTTTATTGGACTGAAGAGGAGCTACTGTTCTTGTCAGTTTTCTAAGCAGGGTTGAACTAGATATGGCCCGTGTGTTTAGGAAGCACAGTTCTTTTGTTCTGAGCAAGCTCACTGTTCTGGTCCTATTGGAAACATAGTAGAGTAGAAGCGTGCTGTTTTCTCAAAAGCAGAGTGTGTTTCTTGTAAGGCTAGCTAGTGTTTGTTTCCCAGTCAGAAACGAAGTTGAATCCCATGCATTTTCTGGTACGAGCAAGAGTTATTTTCTGGTAAGAAGAGTCACTATTGAGCTCCCAATGTCATATACAGTGCAAATAGCTCTTGCGTCTGCTTCCAGCAAGTACAATGTATGGGAAAGAAGAGGAGCTTCTGTTCTTGTCAGTTTCCTAAGCAGAGTTGAACTAGATATGACCCGTGTGTGTAGTAAGCACAGTTCTTTTGTTCTGAGCAAGCTCACTGTTCGGACTCCATTGGAAACACAGTAGAGTAGAAGAGTGCTCTTTTCTCAAAAGCAGAGTGTGTTTCTTGTAAGGCTAGCTAGTGTTTGTTTCCCAGTCAGAAACGGAGTTGAATCGCACGCAGTTTCTGGTCCTGCAAGCAAGAGTTGTTTTCTGGTAAGAAGAGTCACTATTGCGTTCCCTTGCCATACACAGTGCAAATAGCACTCGAGTCTGTTCCCAGCAAGTACAGTGTATTGGACTGAAGAGGAGCTACTGTTCTTGTCAGTTTTCTAAGCAGGGTTGAACTAGATATGGCCCGTGTGTGTAGGAAGCACAGTTCTTTTGTTCTGAGCAAGCTCACTGTTCTGGCACTATAGGAAACACAGTAGAGTAGAAGAGTGCTCTTTTCTCAAAAGCAGAGTGTGTTTCTTGTAGGGTGAGCTAGAGTTTGTTTCCCAGTCCTAAATGGATTTGAATCACATGCAGTTTCTGGTACTACGAGCAAGAGTTGTTTTCTGGTAAGGAAAGTCACTATTGTGCTCCCTTTGCCATACACAGTGCAAATAGCACTCACGTCTGTTCCGAGCAAGTACAGTGTATTGGACTGAAGAGGAGCTACTGTTCTTGTCAGTTTCCTAAGAAGAGTTGAACTAGATATGGTCCGTGTGTGTAGGAAGCACAGTTCTTTTTTTCTGAGCAAGCTCACTGTTCGGACACCATAGGAAACACAGTAGAGTAGAAGAGTGCTCTTTTCTCAAAAGCAGAGTGTGTTTCTTGTAAGGCGAGCTAGCATTCGTTTCCCAGTCATAAATGGAGTTGAATCCCATGCAGTTTCCGGTCCTACGAGCAAGAGTTGTTTTCTGGTAAGAAGAGTCACAATTACGTTCCCATTGTCATACACAGGGCAAATAGCACGGGTGTCTGTTCCCAGCATGTACAGTGTATTGGACTGAAAAGGATCTACTGTTCTTGTCAGTTTCCTAAGCAGAGTTGAACTAGATATGGCCCGTGTGTGTAGGAAGCACAGTTCTTTTGTTCTAAGCAAGCTCACTCTTCTGGCCTTATAGGAAACACAGTAGAGTAGAAGAGTGCTCTTTTCTCAAAAGCAGAGTGTGTTTCTTGTAAGGCTAGCTAGTGTTTGTTTCCCAGTCATAAACGGAGTTGAATCCCATGCTGTTTCTGGTCCTACGAGCAAGAGTTGTTTTCTGGTAAGAAGAGTCACTATTGCGCTCCCATTGCCATACACAGTGCAAATAGCACTCGCGTCTGTTCCCAGCAAGTACAGTGTATTGAACTGAAGAGGATCTACTGTTCTTGTCAGGTTCCTAAGCAGAATTGAACTAGATAATGCCGTGTGTGTAGGAAGCACAGTTCTTTTGTTCTGAGCAAGCTGACTGTTCTGGCCCTACAGGAAACACAGTAGAGTAGAACAGTGCACTTTTCTCAAAAGCAGAGTGTGTTTCTTGTTAGGCGAACTAGAGTTTGTTTTCCATTCCTAAATGGAGTTGAGTCACATGCAGTTTTTTGTCCTACGAGCAAGAGTTGTTTTCTTGTCAGACGAGTCACTATTGTGCTCCAATTGCCATACACAGTGCAAATAGCACTCGCGTCTGTTCCCAGCAAGTACAGTGTATTGGACTGAAGAGGAGCTACTGTTCTTGTCAGGTTCCTAAGCAGAGTTGAACTAGATATGGCCCGTGTGTCTAGGAAGCACAGTTCATTTGTTCTGAGCAAGCTCACGGTTCTGGCCCTATAGGAAACACAGTAGAGTAGAAGAGTGCTCTTTTCTCAAAAGCAGAGTGGCTTTTGTAAGGCGAGCTAGCGTTTGTTTCCTAGTGCGAAATGGAGTTGAATCACATGCAGTTTCTGGTCCTACGAACAAGAGTTGTTTTCTGGTAAGGAAAGTCACTATTGTGCTCCCATTGCCATACACAGTGCAAATAGCACTCGCGTCTGTTCCCAGCAATTACAGTGTATCGGACTGAAGAGGAGCTACTGTTCTTGTCAGTTTCCTAAGCAGAGTTGAACTAGATATGGTCCGTGTGTGTAGGAAGCACAGTTCTTTTGTTCTGAGCAAGCTCACTGTTTGGACCCCTAGGAAACACAGTGGAGTAGAAGAGTGCTCTTTTCTCTAAAGCATAGTGTTTTTCTTGTAAGGCGAGCTAGCATTTGTTTCCCAGTCCTAAATGGCATTGAATCACATGCAGTTTAGGGTCCTACGAGCAAGAGTTGTTTTCTGGTAAGGAAAGTCACTATTGTGTTCTCATTGCCATACACAGTGCAAATAGCCCTCGCGTCTGTTCCCAGCAAGTACAGTGTATTGGACTGAAGAGGAGCTACTGTTCTTGTCAGTTTCCTATGCAGAGTTGAACTAGATATTATCTGTGTGTGTAGGAAGCACAGTTCATTTGATCTGAGCAAGCTCACTGTTCTTGCCCTATAGGAAACACAGTAGAGTAGAAGAGTGCTCTTTTCGCAAAAGCAGAGTGTGTTTTTGTAAGGCAAGCTAGAATTTGTATCCCAGTCCTAAATGGCATTGAATCACATGCAGTTTCTATTCCTACGAGCAAGAGTTGTTTTCTGGTAAGGAAAGTCACTATTGTGCTCCCATTGCCATTCACAGTGCAAATAGCACTCGTGTCTGTTCCCAGCAAGTACAGTGTATTGGATTGAAGAGGAGCTACTGTTCTTCGCAGTTTCCTAAGCAGAGTTGAACTAGATATGGCCCGTGGGTCTAGGAAGCACAGTTATTATGGTCTGAGCAAGCTCAATGTTCTGGCTCTATAGGAAACACAGTAGAGTAGAGGAGTGCCCTTTTCTCTAAAGCAGAGTGTGTTTCTTGTAAGGCGCGCTCGCGTTTGTTTCCCAGTCCTAAATGGAGTTGAGTCACAGGCAGTTTTTGGTACTACCAGCAAGACTTGTGTTCTGGTAAGAAGAGTCACTATTGTGCTCCAAGTGCCATACACAGTGCAAATAGCACTCGCGTCTGTTCCCAGCAAGTACAGTGTATTGGACTGAAGAGGAGCTACTTTTCTTGTCAGTTTCCTAAGCAGAGATGAACTAGATATGCTCCGTGTGTGTAGGAAGCACAGTTCTTTTGTTCTGAGCAAGCTCACTGTTTGGACCCCATAGGAAACACAGTAGAGTAGAAGAGTGCTCTTTCCTCTAAAGCAGAGTGTGTTTCTTGTAAGGCGAGCTAGCGTTTGTATCCCAGTCCTAAATGGAGTGGAATCACATGCAGTTTCTGGTCCTACGAGCATGAGTTGTTTTATGGTAAGAATAGTCACTATTGTGCTCCCATTGCCATACACAGGACCAATAGCACATGCGTCTGTTCCCAGCAAGTACAGTGTATTGGACTGAATAGGATCTACTGTTCTTGTCAGGTTCCTAAGCAGAATTGAACTAGATAAGGCCGTGTGTGTATTAAGCACAGTTCTTTTGTTCTGAGCAAGCTCACTGTTTGGATCCCATAGGAAACACAGTAGAGTAGAAGAGTGCTCTTTTCTCTAAAGCAGAGTGTGTATCTTGTAAGGCGAGCTAGCTTTTGTTTCCCAGTCCTAAATGGATTTGAATCCCATGCAGTTTCTGGTCCTAAGAGCAAGAGTTGCTTTCTGGTAAGGAAAGTCACTATTGCGCTCCCATTGCCATTCACAGTGCAAATAGCACTCGCATCTAATCCCAGCAAGTACAGTGTACTGGAGTGAAGAGGAGCTACTGTTCTTCTCAGTTTCCTAAGCAGAGTTGAACTAGATATGGCGCGTGTGTCTAGGAAGCACAGTTATTATGTCCTGAGCAAGCTCAATGTTCTGGCCCTATAGGAAACACAGTAGAGTAGAGGAGTGCTCTTTTCTCTAAAGCAGAGTGTGTTTCTTGTAAGGCGAGCTCGCGTTTGTTTCCCAGTCCTAAATGGAGTTGAGTCACAGGCAGTTTTTGGTACTACCAGCAAGAGTTGTTTTCTGGTAAGAAGAGTCACTATTGCGCTCTAAATGCCATACACAGTGCAAATAGCACTCGGGTCTGTTCCCAGCAAGTACACTGTATTGGACTGAAGAGGAGCTACTGTTCTTGTCAGTTTCCTAAGCAGAGTTGAACTAGATATGGCCCGTGTGTGTAGGAAGCACATTTCCTATGTTCTGAGCAAACTCACTGTTCTGGCCCTATAGGAAACACATTAGAGTAGATGAGTGCTCTTTTATCTAAAGCAGAGTGTGTTTCTTTTAAGGCAAGCTAGCCTTTGTTTCCTAGTCCTAAATGGAGTTGAATTACATGCAGTTTCTGGTCCTACAAACAAGAGTTGTTTTCTGGTAAGAAAAGTCACATTGTGCTCCCATTGCCATACACAGTGCAAATAGCACTCGCGTCTGTTCCCAGCAAGTACAGTGTATTGAAGTGAAGAGGAGCTACTGTTCTTCTCAGTTTCCTAAGCAGAGTTGAACTAGATATGGCCCGTGTATATGAAGCACAGTTCTTTTGTTCTGAGCAAGCTCACTGTTCTGGCCTTATAGGAAACACAGTAGAGTAGAAGAGTGCTCTTTTCTCTAAAGCAGAGTGTGTTTCTTGTAAGGCGAGCTAGCGTTTGTTTCCCAGTCCTAAATGGAGTTGAATCACATGCAGTTTCTGGTCCTACGAGCAAGAGTTGTTTTATGGTAAGAAGAGTCACTATTGTGCTGCCATTGCCATACACAGGACAAATAGCACTGGCGTCTGTTCCCAGCAAGTACAGTGTATTGGACTGAAGAGGATCTACTGTTCTTGTCAGGTTTTTAAGCAGAATTGAAATAGATATGGCCGAGTATGTAGGAAGCACAGTTCTTTTGTTCTGAGCAAGCTCACTGTTCGGACCCCATAGGAAACACAGTAGAGTAGAAGAGTGCTCTTTTCTCAAAAGCAGAGTGTGTTTCTTGTAAGGCAAGCTACCCTTTGCTTCCCATTCCTAAATGGAGTTGAATCACATGCAGTTTCCGGTCCTAAGAGCAAGAGTTGTTTTCTGGTAAGGAAAGTCACTATAGCGCTCCCATTGCCATACACAGTGGAATTAGCACTCACGTCTGTTCCCAGCAAGTACAGTGTATCGGACTGAAGAGCAGCTACTGTTCTTGTCAGTTTCCTAAGCAGAGTTGAACTAGATATGGTCCGTGTGTGTAGGAAGCACAGTTCTTTTGTTCTGAGCAAGCTCACTGTTTGGACCCCATAGGAAACACAGTAGAGTAGAAGAGTGCTCCTTTCTCTAAAGCAGAGTGTGTTTCTTGTAAGGCGAGCTAGCGTTTGTTTCCCAGTCCTAAATGGAGTTGAATCACATGTAGTTTCTGGTCCTACGAGCAAGAGTTGTTTTATGGTAAGAATAGTCACTATTGCGCTCCCATTGCCATACACAGGACCAATAGCACATGCGTCTGTTCCCAGCAAGTACAGTGTATTGGACTGAATAGGATCTACTGTTCTTGTCAGGTTCCTAAGCAGAATTGAACTAGATAAGGCCGTGTGTGTATTAAGCACAGTTCTTTTGTTCTGAGCAAGCTCACTGTTTGGACCCCATAGGAAACACAGTAGAGTAGAAGAGTGCTCTTTTCTCTAAAGCAGAGTGTGTATCTTGTAAGGCGAGCTAGCTTTTGTTTCCCAGTCCTAAATGGATTTGAATCCCATGCAGTTTCTGGTCCTAAGAGCAAGAGTTGCTTTCTGGTAAGGAAAGTCACTATTGCGCTCCCATTGCCATTCACAGTGCAAATAGCACTCGCATCTAATCCCAGCAAGTACAGTGTACTGGAGTGAAGAGGAGCTACTGTTCTTCTCAGTTTCCTAAGCAGAGTTGAACTAGATATGGCGCGTGTGTCTAGGAAGCACAGTTATTATGTCCTGAGCAAGCTCAATGTTCTGGCCCTATAGGAAACACAGTAGAGTAGAGGAGTGCTCTTTTCTCTAAAGCAGAGTGTGTTTCTTGTAAGGCGAGCTCGCGTTTGTTTCCCAGTCCTAAATGGAGTTGAGTCACAGGCAGTTTTTGGTACTACCAGCAAGAGTTGTTTTCTGGTAAGAAGAGTCACTATTGCGCTCTAAATGCCATACACAGTGCAAATAGCACTCGGGTCTGTTCCCAGCAAGTACACTGTATTGGACTGAAGAGGAGCTACTGTTCTTGTCAGTTTCCTAAGCAGAGTTGAACTAGATATGGCCCGTGTGTGTAGGAAGCACATTTCCTATGTTCTGAGCAAACTCACTGTTCTGGCCCTATAGGAAACACATTAGAGTAGATGAGTGCTCTTTTATCTAAAGCAGAGTGTGTTTCTTTTAAGGCAAGCTAGCCTTTGTTTCCTAGTCCTAAATGGAGTTGAATTACATGCAGTTTCTGGTCCTACAAACAAGAGTTGTTTTCTGGTAAGAAAAGTCACATTGTGCTCCCATTGCCATACACAGTGCAAATAGCACTCGCGTCTGTTCCCAGCAAGTACAGTGTATTGAAGTGAAGAGGAGCTACTGTTCTTCTCAGTTTCCTAAGCAGAGTTGAACTAGATATGGCCCGTGTATATGAAGCACAGTTCTTTTGTTCTGAGCAAGCTCACTGTTCTGGCCTTATAGGAAACACAGTAGAGTAGAAGAGTGCTCTTTTCTCTAAAGCAGAGTGTGTTTCTTGTAAGGCGAGCTAGCGTTTGTTTCCCAGTCCTAAATGGAGTTGAATCACATGCAGTTTCTGGTCCTACGAGCAAGAGTTGTTTTATGGTAAGAAGAGTCACTATTGTGCTGCCATTGCCATACACAGGACAAATAGCACTGGCGTCTGTTCCCAGCAAGTACAGTGTATTGGACTGAAGAGGATCTACTGTTCTTGTCAGGTTTTTAAGCAGAATTGAAATAGATATGGCCGAGTATGTAGGAAGCACAGTTCTTTTGTTCTGAGCAAGCTCACTGTTCGGACCCCATAGGAAACACAGTAGAGTAGAAGAGTGCTCTTTTCTCAAAAGCAGAGTGTGTTTCTTGTAAGGCAAGCTACCCTTTGCTTCCCATTCCTAAATGGAGTTGAATCACATGCAGTTTCCGGTCCTAAGAGCAAGAGTTGTTTTCTGGTAAGGAAAGTCACTATAGCGCTCCCATTGCCATACACAGTGGAATTAGCACTCACGTCTGTTCCCAGCAAGTACAGTGTATCGGACTGAAGAGCAGCTACTGTTCTTGTCAGTTTCCTAAGCAGAGTTGAACTAGATATGGTCCGTGTGTGTAGGAAGCACAGTTCTTTTGTTCTGAGCAAGCTCACTGTTTGGACCCCATAGGAAACACAGTAGAGTAGAAGAGTGCTCCTTTCTCTAAAGCAGAGTGTGTTTCTTGTAAGGCGAGCTAGCGTTTGTTTCCCAGTCCTAAATGGAGTTGAATCACATGTAGTTTCTGGTCCTACGAGCAAGAGTTGTTTTATGGTAAGAATAGTCACTATTGCGCTCCCATTGCCATACACAGGACCAATAGCACATGCGTCTGTTCCCAGCGAGTACAGTGTATTGGACTGAATAGGATCTACTGTTCTTGTCAGGCTCCTAAGCAGAATTGAACTAGATATGGCCGGGTGTGTAGGAAGCACAGTTCTTTTGTTCTGAGCAAGCTCACTGTTCAGACCACATAGGAAACACAGTAGAGTAGAAGAGTGCTCTTTTCTCAAAAGCAGAGTGTGTTTCTTGTAAGGCGAGCTAGCGTTTGTTTCCCAGTCCTAAATGGAGTTGAATCACATGCAGTTTCTGGTCCTACGAGCAAGAGTTCTTTTCTGGTAAGGAAAGTCACTATTGCGCTCCCATTGCCATACACAGTACAAATAGCACTCGCGTCTGTTCCCAGGAATTACAGTGTATTGGACTGAAGAGGAGCTACTGTTCTTGTCAGTTTCCTAAGCAGAGTTGAACTAGATATGGCCCGTGTGTGTAGGAAGCACAGTTCTTATGTTCTGAGCACACTCACTGTTCTGGCCCTATAGGAAACACAGTAGAGTAGATGAGTGCTCTTTTATCTAAAGCAGAGTGTGTTTCTTGTAAGGCGAGCTAGCGTTTGTTTCCTAGTAATAAATTGAGTTGAATCACATGCAGTTTCTGGTCCTACGAACAAGAATTGTTTTCTGGTAAGGAAAGTCACATTGTGCTCCCATTGCCATACACAGTGCAAATAGCACTCGCGTCTGTTCCCAGCAAATACAGTGTATTGCACTGAATAGGTGCTACTGTTCTTGTCAGTTTCCTATGCAGAGTTGAACTAGATATTATCCGTGTGTGTAGGAAGCACAGTTCTTTTGTTCTGAGCAAGCTCACTGTTTGGACCCTATAGGAAACACAGTAGAGTAGAAGAGTGCTCTTTTCTCTAAAGCAGAGTGTTTTTCTTGTAAGGCAAGCTAGCGTTTGTTTCGTAGTCCTAAATGGAGTTGAAACCCATGCAGTTTCTGGTACTATGAGCAAGAGTTGTTTTCTGGTAAGAAGAGTCACTATTGCGCTGCCATTGCCATACACAGGACCAATAGCACTGGCGTCTGATCGCAGCAAGTACAGTGTATTGGACTGAAGCGGATCTACTGTTCTTGTCAGGTTCCTAAGCAGAATTGAAGTAGATATGGCCGTGTGTGTAGGAAGCACAGTTCTTTTGTTCTGAGCAAGCTCACTGTTTGAACCCCATAGGAAACACAGTAGAGTAGAAGAGTGCTGTTTTCTCAAAAGCAGAGTGTGTTTCTTGTAAGGCGAGCTAGCGTTTGTTTCCCAGTCCTAAATGGAGTTGAATCACATGAAGTTTCTGGTCCCAAGAGCAAGAGTTGTTTCCTGGTAAGGAAAGTCACTGTTGCGCTCCCATTGCCATACACAGTGCAAATAGCACTCCCGTCTGTTCCCAGCAATTACAGTGTATTGGACTGAAGAGGAGCTACTGTTCTTCTCAGTTTCCTAAGCAGAGTTGAACTAGATAAGGCCCGTGTGTCTAGGAAGCACAGTTCATTTGATCTGAGCAAGCTCACTTATCTGGCCCTATAGGAAACACAGTAGAGTAGAAGAGTGGTCTTTTCGCAAAAGCAGAGTGTGTTTTTGTAAGGCGAGCTAGCATTTGTTTCCCAGTCCTAAATGGCGTTGAATCACATGCAGTTTGTGGTCCTACGAGCAAGAGTTGTTTTCTGGTAAGGAAAGTCACTATTGCGTTCTCATTGCCATACACAGTGCAAATAGCACTTGCGTCTGTTCCCAGCAAGTACAGTGTATTGGACTGAAGAGGAGCTACTGTTCTTCTCAGTTTCCTAAGCAGAGTTGAACTAGATATGTCCCGTGTGTCTAGGAAGCACAGTTATTATGTTCTGAGCAAGCTCAATGTTCTGGCCCTATAGGAAACACAGTAGAGTAGAAGAGTGCTCTTTTCTCTAAAGCAGAGTGTTTTTCTTGTAAGGCGAGCTCGCGTTTGTTTCCCAGTCCTAAATAGAGTTGAGTCACAGGCAGTTTTTGGTCCTACGAGCAAGAGTTGTTTTCTGGTAAGAAGAGTCACTATTGCGCTCCAAATGCCATACACAGTGCAAATAGCCCTCGCGTCTGTTCCCAGCAAGTACAGTGTATCGGACTGAAGAGGAGCTACTATTCTTGTCAGTTTCCTAAGCAGAGTTGAACTAGATATGGCCCGTGTGTGTAGGAAGCACAGTTCTTATGTTCTGAGCAAGCTCACTGTACTGGCACTACAGGAAACACAGTAGAGTAGATGAGTGCTCTTTTCTCTAAAGCAGAGTGTGTTTCTTGTAAGGCAAGCTAGCGTTTGTTTCCCAGACCTAAATGGAGTTGAAATCCATGCAGTTTCTGATACTACGAACAAGAGTTGTTTTCTGGTTAGAAGAGATACTATGGCGCTGCCATTGCCATACACAGGACAAAAAGCACTGGCGTCTGTTCGCAGCAAGTACAGTGTATTGGACTGAAGAGGATCTACTGTTCTTGTCAGGTTCCTAAGCAGAATTGAACTAGATATGGCCGTGTGTGTAGGAAGCACAGTTCTTTTTTTCTGAGGAAGCTCACTGTTCGGACCCAATAGGAAATACAGTAGAGTAGAAGAGTGCTCTTTTCTCAAAAGCAGAGTGTGTTTTTTGTAAGGCAAGCTAGCATTTGTTTCCCAGTCCTAAATGAAGTTGAATACATGCAGTTTCTGGTCCTATGAGCAAGAGTTGTTTTCTGGTAAGGAAAGTCACTATTGCGCTCCCATTCCATATACAGTGCAAATAGCACTCCCGTCTGTTCCCAGCAATTACAGTGTATTGGACTGAAGAGGAGTTACTGTTCTTGTCAGGTTCCTAAGCAGAGTTGAACTAGATATGGCCCGTGTGTCTAGGAAGCACAGTTCATTTGTTCTGAGCAAGCTCACTGTTCTGGCCCTATAGGAAACACAGTAGAGTAGAAGAGTGCTATTTTCTCAAAAGCAGAGTGGTTTTGGTAAGGCGAGCTAGCTTTTGTTTCCCAGTCATAAATGGAGTTGAATCCCATGCAGTTTCTGGTCCTAAGAGCAAGAGTTGTTTTCTGGTAAGGAAAGTTACTATTGTGCTCCCATTGCCATACACAGTGCAAATAGCACTCGTGTCTGTTCCCAGCAAGTACAGTGTATTGGATTGAAGAGGAGCTACTGTTCTTCTCAGTTTCCTAAGCAGAGTTGAACTAGATATGGCCCGTGGGTCTAGGAAGCACAGTTATTATGGTCTGAGCAAGCTCAATGTTCTGGCCCTATAGGAAACACAGTAGAGTAGAGGAGTGCCCTTTTCTCTAAAGCAGAGTGTGTTTCTTGTAAGGCAAGCTCGCGTTTGTTTCCCAGTCCTAAATGGAGTTGAGTCACAGGCAGTTTTTGGTACTACCAGCAAGACTTGTGTTCTGGTAAGAAGAGTCACTATTGCGCTCCAAGTGCCATACACAGTGCAAATAGCTCTCGCGTCTGTTCCCAGCAAGTACAGTGTATTGGACTGAAGAGGAGCTACTTTTCTTGTCAGTTTCCTAAGCAGAGATGAACTAGATATGCTCCGTGTGTGTAGGAAGCACAGTTCTTTTGTTCTGAGCAAGCTCACTGTTTGGACCCCATAGGAAACACAGTAGAGTAGAAGAGTGCTCTTTGCTCTAAAGCAGAGTGTGTTTCTTGTAAGGCGAGCTAGCGTTTGTATCCCAGTCCTAAATGGAGTGGAATCACATGCAGTTTCTGGTCCTACGAGTATGAGTTGTTTTATGGTAAGAATAGTCACTATTGCGCTCCCATTGCCATACACAGGACCAATAGCACATGCGTCTGTTCCCAGCAAGTACAGTGTATTGGACTGAATAGGATCTACTGTTCTTGTCAGGTTCCTAAGCAGAATTGAACTAGATAAGGCCGTGTGTGTATTAAGCACAGTTCTTTTGTTCTGAGCAAGCTCACTGTTTGGACCCCATAGGAAACACAGTAGAGTAGAAGAGTGCTCTTTTCTCTAAAGCAGAGTGTGTTTCTTGTAAGGCGAGCTAGCTTTTGTTTCCCAGTCCTAAATGGATTTGAATCCCATGCAGTTTCTGTTCCTAAGAGCAAGAGTTGCTTTCTGGTAAGGAAAGTCACTATTGCGCTCCCATTGCCATTCACAGTGCAAATAGCACTCGCGTCTATTCCCAGCAAGTACAGTGTACTGGAGTGAAGAGGAGCTACTGTTCTTCTCAGTTTCCTAAGCAGAGTTGCACTAGATATGGCGCGTGTGTCTAGGAAGCACAGTTATTATGTCCTGAGCAAGCTCAATGTTCTGGCCCTATAGGAAACACAGTAGAGTAGAGGAGTGCTCTTTTCTCTAAAGCAGAGTGTGTTTCTTGTAAGGCGAGCTCGCGTTTGTTTCCCAGTCCTAAATGGAGTTGAGTCACAGGCAGTTTTTGGTACTACCAGCAAGAGTTGTTTTCTGGTAAGAAGAGTCACTATTGCGCTCTAAATGCCATACACAGTGCAAATAGCACTCGCGTCTGTTCCCAGCAAGTACACTGTATTGGACTGAAGAGGAGCTACTGTTCTTGTCAGTTTCCTAAGCAGAGTTGAACTAGATATGGCCCGTGTGTGTAGGAAGCACATTTCCTATGTTCTGAGCAAACTCACTGTTCTGGCCCTATAGGAAACACATTAGAGTAGATGAGTGCTCTTTTATCTAAAGCAGAGTGTGTTTCTTGTAAGGCAAGCTAGCGTTTGTTTCCTAGTCCTAAATGGAGTTGAATTACATGCAGTTTCTGGTCCTACAAACAAGAGTTGTTTTCTGGTAAGGAAAGTCACATTGTGCTCCCATTGCCATACACAGTGCAAATAGCACTCGCGTCTGTTCCCAGCAAGTACAGTGTATTGAAGTGAAGAGGAGCTACTGTTCTTCTCAGTTTCCTAAGCAGAGTTGAACTAGATATGGCCCGTGTATATGAAGCACAGTTCTTTTGTTCTGAGCAAGCTCACTGTTCTGGCCTTATAGGAAACACAGTAGAGTAGAAGAGTGCTCTTTTCTCTAAAGCAGAGTGTGTTTCTTGTAAGGCGAGCTAGCGTTTGTTTCCCAGTCCTAAATGGAGTTGAATCACATGCAGTTTCTGGTCCTACGAGCAAGAGTTGTTTTATGGTAATAAGAGTCACTATTGTGCTGCCATTGCCATACACAGGACAAATAGCACTGGCGTCTGTTCCCAGCAAGTACAGTGTATTGTACTGAAGAGGATCTACTGTTCTTGTCAGGTTTTTAAGCAGAATTGAAATAGATATGGCCGTGTATGTAGGAAGCACAGTTCTTTTGTTCTGAGCAAGCTCACTGTTCGGACCCCATAGGAAACACAGTAGAGTAGAAGAGTGCTCTTTTCTCAAAAGCAGAGTGTGTTTCTTGTAAGGCAAGCTACCCTTTGCTTCCCATTCCTAAATGGAGTTGAATCACATGCAGTTTCTGGTCCTACGAGCAAGAGTTGTTTTCTGGTAAGGAAAGTCACTATAGCGCTCCCATTGCCATACACAGCGGAATTAGCATTCACGTCTGTTCCCAGCAAGTACAGTGTATCGGACTGAAGAGGAGCTACTGTTCTTGTCAGTTTCCTAAGCAGAGTTGAACTAGATATGGTCCGTGTGTGTAGGAAGCACAGTTCTTTTGTTCTGAGCAAGCTCACTGTTCAGACCCCATAGGAAACACAGTAGAGTAGAAGAGTGCTCTTTTCTCAAAAGCAGAGTGTGTTTCTTGTAAGGCGAGCTAGCGTTTGTTTCCCAGTCCTAAATGGAGTTGAATCACATGCAGTTTCTGGTCCTACGAGCAAGAGTTCTTTTCTGGTAAGGAAAGTCACTATAGCGCTCCCATTGCCATACACAGCGGAATTAGCATTCACGTCTGTTCCCAGCAAGTACAGTGTATCGGACTGAAGAGGAGCTACTGTTCTTGTCAGTTTCCTAAGCAGAGTTGAACTAGATATGGTCCGTGTGTGTAGGAAGCACAGTTCTTTTGTTCTGAGCAAGCTCACTGTTCAGACCCCATAGGAAACACAGTAGAGTAGAAGAGTGCTCTTTTCTCAAAAGCAGAGTGTGTTTCTTGTAAGGCGAGCTAGCGTTTGTTTCCCAGTCCTAAATGGAGTTGAATCACATGCAGTTTCTGGTCCTACGAGCAAGAGTTCTTTTCTGGTAAGGAAAGTCACTATTGCGCTCCCATTGCCATACACAGTACAAATAGCACTCGCGTCTGTTCCCAGGAATTACAGTGTATTGGACTGAAGAGGAGCTACTGTTCTTGTCAGTTTCCTAAGCAGAGTTGAACTAGATATGGCCCGTGTGTGTAGGAAGCACAGTTCTTATGTTCTGAGCACACTCACTGTTCTGGCCCTATAGGAAACACAGTAGAGTAGATGAGTGCTCTTTTATCTAAAGCAGAGTGTGTTTCTTGTAAGGCGAGCTAGCGTTTGTTTCCTAGTAATAAATTGAGTTGAATCACATGCAGTTTCTGGTCCTACGAACAAGAGTTGTTTTCTGGTAAGGAAAGTCACATTGTGCTCCCATTGCCATACACAGTGCAAATAGCACTCGCGTCTGTTCCCAGCAAATACAGTATATTGCACTGAATAGGTGCTACTGTTCTTGTCAGTTTCCTATGCAGAGTTGAACTAGATATTATCCGTGTGTGTAGGAAGCACAGTTCTTTTGTTCTGAGCAAGCTCACTGTTTGGACCCTATAGGAAACACAGTAGAGTAGAAGAGTGCTCTTTTCTCTAAAGCAGAGTGTTTTTCTTGTAAGGCAAGCTAGCGTTTGTTTCGTAGTCCTAAATGGAGTTGAAACCCATGCAGTTTCTGGTACTATGAGCAAGAGTTGTTTTCTGGTAAGAAGAGTCACTATTGCGCTGCCATTGCCATACACAGGACCAATAGCACTGGCGTCTGATCGCAGCAAGTACAGTGTATTGGACTGAAGAGGATCTACTGTTCTTGTCAGGTTCCTAAGCAGAATTGAACTATATATGGCCGTGTGTGTAGGAAGCACAGTTCTTTTGTTCTGAGCAAGCTCACTGTTCGGACCCCATAGGAAACACAGTAGAGTAGAAGAGTGCTCTTTTCTCAAAAGCAGAGTGTGTTTCTTTTAAGGCGAGCTAGCGTTTGTTTCCCAGTCCTAAATGGAGTTGAATCACATGAAGTTTCTGGTCCCAAGAGCAAGAGTTGTTTTCTGGTAAGGAAAGTCACTGTTGCGCTCCCATTGCCATACACAGTGCAAATAGCACTCCCGTCTGTTCCCAGCAATTACAGTGTATTGGACTGAAGAGGAGCTACTGTTCTTCTCAGTTTCCTAAGCAGAGTTGAACTAGATAAGGCCCGTGTGTCTAGGAAGCACAGTTCATTTGATCTGTGCAAGCTCACTGTTCTGGCCCTATAGGAAACACAGTAGAGTAGAAGAGTGGTCTTTTCGCAAAAGCAGAGTGTGTTTTTGTAAGGCAAGCTAGCATTTGTTTCCCAGTCCTAAATGGCGTTGAATCACATGCAGTTTGTGGTCCTACGAGCAAGAGTTGTTTTCTGGTAAGGAAAGTCACTATTGCGTTCTCATTGCCATACACAGTGCAAATAGCACTCGCGTCTGTTCCCAGCAAGTACAGTGTATTGGACTGAAGAGGAGCTACTGTTCTTCTCAGTTTCCTAAGCAGAGTTGAACTAGATATGTCCCATGTGTCTAGGAAGCACAGTTATTATGTTCTGAGCAAGCTCAATGTTCTGGCCCTATAGGAAACACAGTAGAGTAGAAGAGTGCTCTTTTCTCTAAAGCAGAGTGTTTTTCTTGTAAGGCGAGCTCGCGTTTGTTTCCCAGTCCTAAATAGAGTTGAGTCACAGGCAGTTTTTGGTCCTACGAGCAAGAGTTGTTTTCTGGTAAGAAGAGTCACTATTGCGCTCCAAATGCCATACACAGTGCAAATAGCACTCGCGTCTGTTCCCAGCAAGTACAGTGTATCGGACTGAAGAGGAGCTACTATTCTTGTCAGTTTCCTAAGCAGAGTTGAACTAGATATGGCCCGTGTGTGTAGGAAGCACAGTTCTTATGTTCTGAGCAAGCTCACTGTACTGGCACTACAGGAAACACAGTAGAGTAGATGAGTGCTCTTTTCTCTAAAGCAGAGTGTGTTTCTTGTAAGGCAAGCTAGCGTTTGTTTCCCAGACCTAAATGGAGTTGAAATCCATGCAGTTTCTGATACTATGAACAAGAGTTGTTTTCTGGTTAGAAGAGATACTATGGCGCTGCCATTGCCATACACAGGACAAAAAGCACTGGCGTCTGTTCGCAGCAAGTACAGTGTATTGGACTGAAGAGGATCTACTGTTCTTGTCAGGTTCCTAAGCAGAATTGAACTAGATATGGCCGTGTGTGTAGGAAGCACAGTTCTTTTGTTCTGAGCAAGCTCACTGTTCGGACCCAATAGGAAATACAGTAGAGTAGAAGAGTGCTCTTTTCTCAAAAGCAGAGTGTGTTTTTTGTAAGGCAAGCTAGCGTTTGTTTCCCAGTCCTAAATGAAGTTGAATACATGCAGTTTCTGGTCCTACGAGCAAGAGTTTTTTTCTGGTAAGGAAAGTCACTATTGCGCTCCCATTGCCATATACAGTGCAAATAGCACTCCCGTCTGTTCCCAGCAATTACAGTGTATTGGACTGAAGAGGAGTTACTGTTCTTGTCAGGTTCTTAAGCAGAGTTGAACTAGATATGGCCCGTGTGTCTAGGAAGCACAGTTCATTTGTTCTGAGCAAGCTCACTGTTCTGGCCCTATAGGAAACACAGTAGAGTAGAAGAGTGCTCTTTTCTCAAAAGCAGAGTGGTTTTTGTAAGGCGAGCTAGCATTTGTTTCCTAGTCCTAAATGGAGTTGAATCACATGCAGTTTCTGGTCCTAAGAACAAGAGTTGTTTTCTGGTAAGGAAAGTCACTATTGTGCTCCCATTGCCATACACAGTGCAAATAGCACTCTCATCTGTTCCCAGCAATTACAGTGTATCGGACTGAAGAGGAGCTACTGTTCTTGTCAGTTTCCTAAGCAGTGTTGAACTAGATATGGTCCGTGTGTGTAGGAAGCACAGTTCTTTTTTTCTGAGCAAGCTCACTGTTTGGACCCCTAGGAAACACAGTGGAGTAGAAGAGTGCTCTTTTCTCTAAAGCAGAGTGTTTTTCTTGTATGGCGAGCTAGCATTTGTTTCCCAGTCCTAAATGGCGTTGAATCACATGCAGTTTAGGGTCCTACGAGCAAGAGTTGTTTTCTGGTATGGAAAGTCACTATTGTGTTCTCATTGCCATACACATTGCAAATAGCACTCGCGTCTGTTCCCAGCAAGTACAGTGTATTGGACTGAAGAGGAGCTACTGTTCTTGTCAGTTTCGTATGCAGAGTTGAACTAGATATTATCTGTGTGTGTAGGAAGCACAGTTCATTTGATCTGAGCAAGCTCACTGTTCTTGCCCTATAGGAAACACAGTAGAGTAGAAGAGTGCTCTTTTCGCAAAAGCAGAGTGTGTTTTTGTAAGGCAAGCTAGCATTTGTATCCCAGTCCTAAATGGCATTGAATCACATGCAGTTTCTATTCCTACGAGAAAGAGTTGTTTTCTGGTAAGGAAAGTCACTATTGCGTTCTCATTGCCATACACAGTGCAAATATCACTGGAGTCTGATCGCAGCAAGTACAGTGTATTGGACTGAAGAGGATCTACTGTTCTTGTCAGGTTCCTAAGCAGAATTGAACTAGATATGGCCGTGTGTGTAGGAAGCACAGTTCTTTTGTTCTGAGCAAGCTCACTGTTCGGACCCCATAGGAAACACAGTAGAGTAGAAGAGTGCTCTTTTCTCAAAAGCAGAGTGTGTTTCTTGTAAGGCGAGCTAGCGTTTGTTTCCCAGTCCTAAAGGGAGTTGAATCACATGAAGTTTCTGGTCCCAAGAGCAAGAGTTGTTTTCTGGTAAGGAAAGTCACTATTGTGCTCCCATTGCCATACACAGTGCAAATAGCACTCCCGTCTGTTCCCAGCAATTACAGTGTATTGGACTGAAGAGGAGCTACTGTTCTTCTCAGTTTCCTAAGCAGAGTTGAACTAGATAAGGCCCGTGTGTCTAGGAAGCACAGTTCATTTGATCTGAGCAAGCTCACTGTTCTGGCCCTATAGGAAACACAGTAGAGTAGAAGAGTGGTCTTTTCGCAAAAGCAGAGTGTGTTTTTGTAAGGGGAGCTAGCATTTGTTTCCCAGTCCTAAATGGCGTTGAATCACATGCAGTTTGTGGTCCTACGAGCAAGAGTTGTTTTCTGGTAAGGAAAGTCACTATTGCGTTCTCATTGCCATACACAGTGCAAATAGCACTCGCGTCTGTTCCCAGCAAGTACAGTGTATTGGACTGAAGAGGAGCTACTGTTCTTCTCAGTTTCCTAAGCAGAGTTGCACTAGATATGTCCCATGTGTCTAGGAAGCACAGTTATTATGTTCTGAGCAAGCTCAATGTTCTGGCCCTATAGGAAACACAGTAGAGTAGAAGAGTGCTCTTTTCTCTAAAGCAGAGTGTTTTTCTTGTAAGGCGAGTTCGCGTTTGTTTCCCAGTCCTAAATAGAGTTGAGTCTCAGGCAGTTTTTGGTCCTACGAGCAAGAGTTGTTTTCTGGTAAGAAGAGTCACTATTGCGCTCCAAATGCCATACACAGTGCAAATAGCACTCGCGTCTGTTCCCAGCAAGTACAGTGTATCGGACTGAAGAGGAGCTACTATTCTTGTCAGTTTCCTAAGCAGAGTTGAACTAGATATGGCCCGTGTGTGTAGGAAGCACAGTTCTTATGTTCTGAGCAAGCTCACTGTACTGGCACTACAGGAAACACAGTAGAGTAGATGAGTGCTCTTTTCTCTAAAGCAGAGTGTGTTTCTTGTAAGGCAAGCTAGCGTTTGTTTCCCAGACCTAAATGGAGTTGAAATCCATGCAGTTTCTGATACTATGAACAAGAGTTGTTTTCTGGTTAGAAGAGATACTATGGCGCTGCCATTGCCATACACAGGACAAAAAGCACTGGCGTCTGTTCCCAGCAATTACAGTGTATTGGACTGAAGAGGAGTTACTGTTCTTGTCAGGTTCCTAAGCAGAGTTGAACTAGATATGGCCCGTGTGTCTAGGAAGCACAGTTCATTTGTTCTGAGCAAGCTCACTGTTCTGGCCCTATAGGAAACACAGAAGAGTAGAAGAGTGCTCTTTTCTCAAAAGCAGAGTGGTTTTTGTAAGGCGAGCTAGCATTTGTTTCCTAGTCCTAAATGGAGTTGAATCACATGCAGTTTCTGGTCCTAAGAACAAGAGTTGTTTTCTGGTAAGGAAAGTCACTATTGTGCTCCCATTGCCATACACAGTGCAAATAGCACTCGCATCTGTTCCCAGCAATTACAGTGTATCGGACTGAAGAGGAGCTACTGTTCTTGTCAGTTTCCTAAGCAGTGTTGATCTAGATATGGTCCGTGTGTGTAGGAAGCACAGTTCTTTTTTTCTGAGCAAGCTCACTGTTTGGACCCCTAGGAAACACAGTGGAGTAGAAGAGTGCTCTTTTCTCTAAAGCAGAGTGTTTTTCTTGTATGGCGAGCTAGCATTTGTTTCCCAGTCCTAAATGGCGTTGAATCACATGCAGTTTAGGGTCCTACGAGCAAGAGTTGTTTTCTGGTAAGGAAAGTCACTATTGTGTTCTCATTGCCATACACATTGCAAATAGCATTCGCGTCTGTTCCCAGCAAGTACAGTGTATTGGACTGAAGAGGAGCTACTGTTCTTGTCAGTTTCGTATGCAGAGTTGAACTAGATTTTATCTGTGTGTGTAGGAAGCACAGTTCATTTGATCTGAGCAAGCTCACTGTTCTTGCCCTATAGGAAACACAGTAGAGTAGAAGAGTGCTCTTTTCGCAAAAGCAGAGTGTGTTTTTGTAAGGCAAGCTAGCATTTGTATCCCAGTCCTAAATGGCATTGAATCACATGCAGTTTCTATTCCTACGAGCAAGAGTTGTTTTCTGGTAAGGAAAGTCACTATTGCGTTCTCATTGCCATACACAGTGCAAATATCACTGGAGTCTGATCGCAGCAAGTACAGTGTATTGGACTGAAGAGGATCTACTGTTCTTGTCAGGTTCCTAAGCAAAATTGAACTAGATATGGCCGTGTATGTAGGAAGCACAGTTCTTTTGTTCTGAGCAAGCTCACTGTTTGGACCCCATAGGAAACACAGTAGAATAGAAGAGTGCTCTTTTCTCTAAAGCAGAGTGTGTTTCTTGTAAGGCAAGCTAGCTTTTGTTTCCCAGTCTTAAATGGAGTTGAATCCCATGCAGTTTCTGGTCCTAAGAGCAAGAGTTGTTTTCTGGTAAGGAAAGTCACTATTGTGCTCCCATTGCCATACACAGTGCAAATAGCACTCGCGTCTGTTACCAGCAAGTACAGTGTATTGGAGTGAAGAGGAGCTACTGTTCTTCTCAGTTTTCTAAGCAGAGTTGAACTAGATATGGCCCGTGTGTCTAGGAAGCACAGTTATTATGGTCTGAGCAAGCTCAATGTTCTGGCCCTATAAGAAACACAGTATAGTAGTGGAGTGCTCTTTTCTCTAAAGCAGAGTGTGTTTCTTGTAAGGCGAGCTCGCGTTTGTTTCCCAGTCCTAAATGGAGTTGAGTCACAGGCAGTTTTTGGTACTACCAGCAAGACTTGTGTTCTGGTAAGAAGAGTCACTATTGTGCTCCAAATGCCATACACAGTGCAAATAGCACTCGCGTCTGTTCCCAGCAAGTACAGTGTATTGGACTGAAGAGGAGCTACTTTTCTTGTCAGTTTCCTAAGCATTGATGAACTAGATATGCTCCATGTGTGTAGGAAGCACAGTTCTTTTGTTCTGAGCAAGCTCACTGTTTGGACCCCATAGGAAACACAGTAGAGTAGAAGAGTGCTCTTTCCTCTAAAGCAGAGTGTGTTTCTTGTAAGGCGAGCTAGCGTTTGTATCCCAGTCCTAAATGGAGTTGAATCACATGCAGTTTCTGGTCCTACGATCATGAGTTGTTTTATGGTAAGAATAGTCACTATTGCGCTCCCATTGCCATACACAGGACCAATAGCACATGCGTCTGTTCCCAGCAAGTACAGTGTATTGGACTGAATAGGATCTACTGTTCTTCTCAGGTTCCTAAGCATAATTGAACTAGATATGGCCGTGTGTGTAGGAAGCACAGTTCTTTTGTTCTGAGCAAGCTCACTGTTCTGGCCCTATAGGAAACACAGTATAGTAGAAGAGTGCTCTTTACTCAAAAGCAGAGTGTGTTTCTTGTAAGGCGAGCTAGCGTTTGTTTCCCAGTCCTAAATGGAGTTGAATCACATGCAGTTTCTGGTCCTACGAGCAAGAGTTGTTTTCTGGTAAGGAAAGACACTATTGCGCTCCCATTGCCATACACAGTACAAATAGCACTCGCGTCTGTTCCCAGGAATTACAGTGTATCGGACTGAAGAGGAGCTACTGTTCTTGTCAGTTTCCTAAGCAGAGTTGAACTAGATAAGGCCCGTGTGTGTAGGAAGCACATTTCCTATGTTCTGAGCAAGCTCACTGTTCTGGCCCTATAGGAAACACAGTAGAGTAGATGAGTGCTCTTTTATCTAAAGCAGAGTGTGTTTCTTGTAAGGCAAGCTAGCGTTTGTTTCCTAGTCCTAAATGGAGTTGAATTTCATGCAGTTTCTGGTCCTACGAACAAGAGTTGTTTTCTGGTAAGGAAAGTCACATTGTGCTCCCATTGCCATACACAGTGCAAATAGCACTCGCGTCTGTTCCCAGCAAGTACAGTGTATTGAAGTGAAGAGGAGCTACTGTTCTTCTTAGTTTCCTAAGCAGAGTTGAACTAGATATGGCTCATGTGTCTAGGAAGCACAGTTATTATGTTCTGAGCAAACTCACTGTTTGGACCCCATAGGAAACACAGTAGAGTAGAAGAGTGCTCTTTCCTCTAAAGCAGAGTGTGTTTCTTGTAAGGCGAGCTAGCGTTTGTATCCCAGTTCTAAATGGAGTAGAATCACATGCAGTTTCTGGTCTTACGAGCATGAGTTGTTTTATGGTAAGAATAGTCACTATTGCGCTCCCATTGCCATACACAGGACCAATAGCACATGCGTCTGTTCCCAGCAAGTACAGTGTATTGGACTGAATAGGATCTACTGTTCTTGTCAGGTTCCTAAGCAGAATTGAAGTAGATATGGCCGTGTGTGTAGGAAGCACAGTTCTTTTTTTCTGAGCAAGCTCACTGTTCGGACCCCATAAGAAACACAGTAGAGTAGAAGAGTGCTCTTTTATCTAAAGCAGAGTGTGTTTCTTGTAAGGCGAGCTAGCGTTTGTTTCCTAATCCTAAATGGAGTTGAATCACATGCAGTTTCTGGTCCTACGAACAAGAGTTGTTTTCTGGTAAGGAAAGTCACATTGTGCTCCCATTGCCATACACAGTGCAAATAGCACTCGCGTCTGTTCCCAGCAAGTACAGTGTATTGGAGTGAAGAGGAACTACTGTTCTTCTCAGTTTCCTAAGCAGAGTTGAACTAGATATGGCCCGTGTGTCTAGGAAGCACAGTTATTATGTTCTGAGCAAGCTCACTGTTCTGGCCCTATAGGAAACACAGTAGAGTAGAAGAGTGCTCATTTCTCTAAAGCAGAGTGTGTTTCTTGTAAGGCGAGCTCGCGTTTGTTTCCCAGTCCTAAATGGAGTTGAGTCACAGGCAGTTTTGGTACTACGAGCAAGAGTTGTTTTCTGGTAAGAAGAGTCACTATTACGCTCTAAATGCCATACTCAGTGCAAATAGCACTCGTGTCTGTTCCCAGCAAGTACAGTGTATTGGACTGAATAGGAGCTACTGTTCTTGTCAGTTTCCTAAGCAGAGTTGAACTAGATATGGCCCGTGTATATGAAGCACAGTTCTTTTGTTCTGAGCAAGCTCACTGTTCTGGCCCTATAGGAAACACAGTAGAGTAGAAGAGTGCTCTTTTCTCTAAAGCAGAGTGTGTTTCTTGTAAGGCGAGCTAGCGTTTGTTTCCCTGTCCTAAATGGAGTTGAATCACATGTAGTTTCTGGTCCTACGAGCAAGAGTTGTTTTATGGTAAGAAGAGTCACTATTGTGCTGCCATTGCCATACACAGGACAAATAGCACTGGCGTCTGTTCCCAGCAAGTACAGTGTATTGGACTGAAGAGGATCTACTGTTCTAGTCAGGTTTTTAAGCAGAATTGAAATAGATATGGCCGTGTGTGTAGGAAGCACAGTTCTTTTGTTCTGAGCAAGCTCACTGTTCGGACCCCATAGGAAACACAGTAGAGTAGAAGAGTGCTCTTTTCTCTAAAGCAGAGTGTGTTTCTTGTAAGGCGAGCTAGCTTTTGTTTCCCAGTCCTAAATGGATTTGAATCCCATGCAGTTTCTGTTCCTAAGAGCAAGAGTTGCTTTCTGGTAAGGAAAGTCACTATTGCGCTCCCATTGCCATTCACAGTGCAAATAGCACTCGCGTCTATTCCCAGCAAGTACAGTGTACTGGAGTGAAGAGGAGCTACTGTTCTTCTCAGTTTCCTAAGCAGAGTTGCACTAGATATGGCGCGTGTGTCTAGGAAGCACAGTTATTATGTCCTGAGCAAGCTCAATGTTCTGGCCCTATAGGAAACACAGTAGAGTAGAGGAGTGCTCTTTTCTCTAAAGCAGAGTGTGTTTCTTGTAAGGCGAGCTCGCGTTTGTTTCCCAGTCCTAAATTGAGTTGAGTCACAGGCAGTTTTTGGTACTACCAGCAAGAGTTGTTTTATGGTAAGAATAGTCACTATTGCGCTCCCATTGCCATACACAGGACCAATACCACATGAGTCTCTTCCCAGCAAGTACAGTGTATTGGACTGAATAGGATCTACTGTTCTTGTCAGGTTCCTAAGCAGAATTGAACTAGATATAGCCGGGTGTGTAGGAAGCACAGTTCTTTTGTTCTGAGCAAGCTCACTGTTCAGACCCCATAGGAAACACAGTAGAGTAGAAGAGTGCTCTTTTCTCAAAAGCAGAGTGTGTTTCTTGTAAGGCAAGCTAGCGTTTGTTTCCCAGTCCTAAATGGAGTTGAATCACATGCAGTTTCTGGTCCTACGAGCAAGAGTTCTTTTCTGGTAAGGAAAGTCACTATTGCGCTCCCATTGCCATACACAGTACAAATAGCACTCGCGTCTGTTCCCAAGAATTACAGTGTATCGGACTGAAGAGGAGCTACTGTTCTTGTCAGTTTCCTAAGCAGAGTTGAACTAGATATGGCCCGTGTCTGTAGGAAGCACAGTTCTTAAGTTCTGAGCAAACTCACTGTTCTGGACCTATAGGAAAAACAGTAGAGTAGAAGAGTGCTCTTTTCTTTAAAGCAGAGTGTGTTTCTTGTAAGGCAAGCTAGCGTTTATTTTGTAGTCCTAAGTGGAGTTGAAACCCATGCAGTTTCTGGTACTACGAGTAAGAGTTGTTTTCTGGTAAGAAGAGTCACTATTGCGCTGCCATTGCCATACACAGGACAAATAGCACTGGCGTCTGATCGCAGCAAGTACAGTGTATTTGACTGAATAGGATCTACTGTTCTTGTCAGGTTCCTAAGCAGAAATGAACTAGATATGGACGGGTGTGTAGGAAGCACAGTTCTTTTGTTCTGAGCAAGCTCACTGTTCGGACCCCATAGGAAACACAGTAGAGTAGAAGAGTGCTCTTTTCTCTAAAGCAGAGTGTGTTTCTTGTAAGGCAAGCTAGCTTTTGTTTCCCAGTCCTAAATGGAGTTGAATCCCATGCAGTTTCTGGTCCTAAGAGCAAGAGTTGTTTTCTGGTAAGGAAAGTCACTATTGTGCTCCCATTGCCATACACAGTGCAAATAGAACTCGCGTCTGTTCCCAGCAAGTACAGTGTATTGGAGTGAAGAGGAGCTACTGTTCTTCTCAGTTTCCTAAGCAGAGTTGAACTAGATATGTCCCGTGTGTCTAGGAAGCACAGTTATTATGTTCTGAGCAAGCTCAATGTTCTGGCCCTATAGGAAACACAGTAGAGTAGAAGAGTGCTCTTTTCTCTAAAGCAGAGTGTGTTTCTTGTAAGGCGAGCTCGCGTTTGTTTCCCAGTCCTAAATGGAGTTGAGTCACAGGCAGTTTTTAGTACTACCAGCAAGAGTTGTTTTCTGGTAAGGAAAGTCACTATTGCGCTCCCATTCCCATACACAGTACAAATAGCACTCGCGTCTGTTCCCAGGAATTACAGTGTATCGGACTGAAGAGGAGCTACTGTTCTTGTCAGTTTCCTAAGCAGAGATGAACTAGATATGGCCCGTGTGTAGGAAGCACAGTTCTTATGTTCTGAGCAAGCTCACTGTTCTGGCCCTATAGGAAACACAGTAGAGTAGATGAGTGCTCTTTTATCTAAAGCAGAGTGTGTTTCTTGTAAGGCGAGCTAGCGTTTGCTTCCTAGTCCTAAATGGAGTTGAATCACATGCAGTTTCTGGTCCTACGAACAAGAGTTGTTTTCTGGTAAGGAAAGTCACATTGTGCTCCCATTGCCATACACAGTGCAAGTAGCACTCGCGTCTCTTCCCAGGAAGTACAGTGTATTGAAGTGAAGAGAAGCTACTGTTCTCAGATTCCTAAGCAGAGTTGAACGAGATATGGCCCATGTGTCTAGGAAGCACAGTTATTATGTTCTGAGCAAGCTCACTGTTTTTGGGGCCCATAGGAAACACAGTAGAGCAGAAGATTGCTCTTTCCTCTAAAGAAGAGTGTGTTTCTTGTAAGGCGAGCTAGCGTTTGAATCCCAGTCCTAAATGGAGTTGAATCACATGCAGTTTCTGGTCCTACGAACATGAGTTGTTTTATGGTAAGAATAGTCACTATTGCGCTCCCATTACCATACACAGGACCAAATGCACATGCGTCTGTTCCAAGCAAGTACAGTGTATTGGACTGAATAGGATCTACTGTTCTTGCCAGGTTCCTAAGCTGAATTGAACTAGATATGGCCGTGTGTGTAGGAAACACAGTTCTTTTGTTCTGAGCAAGCTCACTGTTCGGACCCCATAAGAAACATAGTAGAGTAGAAGAGAACTCTTTTCTCAAAAGCAGAGTGTGTTTCTTGTAAGGCGAGCTAGCGTTTGTTTCCCAGTCCTAAATGGAGTTGAATCACATGCAGTTTCTGGTCCTACGAGCAAGAGTTGTTTTCTGGTAAGGAAAGTCACTATTGCGCTTCCATTGCCATACACAGTACAAATAGCACTCGCGTCTGTTCCCAGGTATTACAGTGTATCGGACTGAAGAGGAGCTACTGTTCTTGTCAGTTTCCTAAGCAGAGTTGAACTAGATATGGCCCGTGTGTGTAGGAAGCACAGTTCTTATGTTCTGAGCAAGCTCACTGTTCTGGCCCTATAGGAAACACAGTAGAGTAGATGAGTGCTCTTTTATCTAAAGCAGAGTGTGTTTCTTGTAAGGCGAGCTAGCGTTTGTTTCCTAGTCCTAAATGGAGTTGAATCACATGCAGATTTTGTCCGACGAGGAAGAGTTGTTTTCTGGTAAGACAAGTCACTATTGTGCTCCAATTGCCATACACAGTGCAAATAGCACTCGCGGCTGTTCCCAGCAAGTACAGTGTATTGGAGTGAAGAGGAGCTACTGTTCTTCTCAGTTTCCTAAGCAGAGTTGAACTAGATATGGCCCGTGTGTCTAGGAAGCACAGTTATTATGTTCTGAGCAAGCTCACTGTTCTGGCCCTATAGGAAACACAGTAGAGTAGAAGAGTGCTCATTTCTCTAAAGCACAGTGTGTTTTTTGTAAGGCGAACTCGCGTTTGTTTCCCAGTCCTAAATGGAGTTGAGTCACAGGCAGTTTTTGGTACTACGAGCAAGAGTTGTATTCTGGTAAGAAGAGTCACTATTATGCTCCAAATGCCATACACAGTGCAAATAGCACTCGCGTCTGTTCCCAGCAAGTACAGTGTATTGGACTGAATAGGAGCTACTGTTCTTGTCAGTTTCCTAAGCAGAGTTGAACTAGATATGGCTCGTGTGTATGAAGCACATATCTTTTGTTCTGATCAAGCTCACTGTTCTGGCCCTATAGGAAACACAGTAGAGTAGAAGAGTGCTCTTTTCTCTAAAGCAGAGTGTGTTTCTTGTAAGGCGAGCTAGCGTTTGTTTCCCAGTCCTAAATGGAGTTGAATCACACGCAGTTTCTGGTCCTACGAGCAAGAGTTGTTTTATGGTAAGAAGAGTCACTATTGGGCTGCCATTGCCATACACAGGACAAATAGCACTGGCGTCTGTTCCCAGCAAGTACAGTGTATTGGACTGAAGAGGATCTACTGTTCTTGTCAGGATTTTAAGCAGAATTGAAATAGATATGGCCGTGTGTGTAGGAAGCACAATTCTTTTGTTCTGAGCAACCTCACTTTTCGGACACCATAGGAAACACAGTAGAGTAGAAGAGTGCTCTTTTCTCAAAAGCAGAGTGTGTTTCTTGTAAGGCGAGCTACCGTTTGTTTCCCATTCCTAAATGGAGTTGAATCACATGCAGTTTCTGGTCCTACGAGCAAGAGTTGTTTTCTGGTAAGGAAAGTCACTACAGCGCTCCCATTGCCATACACAGTGCAAATAGCCCTCACGTCTGTTCCGAGCAAGTACAATGTATTGGACTGAAGAGGAGCTACTGTTCTTCTCAGTTTCCTAAGCAGAGTTGCACTAGATATGGCGCGTGTGTCTAGGAAGCACAGTTATTATGTCCTGAGCAAGCTCAATGTTCTGGCCCTATAGGAAACACAGTAGAGTAGAGGAGTGCTCTTTTCTCTAAAGCAGAGTGTGTTTCTTGTAAGGCGAGCTCGCGTTTGTTTCCCAGTCCTAAATGGAGTTGAGTCACAGGCAGTTTTTGGTACTACCAGCAAGAGTTGTTTTATGGTAAGAATAGTCACTATTGCGCTCCCATTGCCATACACAGGACCAATACCACATGAGTCTGTTCCCAGCAAGTACAGTGTATTGGACTGAATAGGATCTACTGTTCTTGTCAGGTTCCTAAGCAGAATTGAACTAGATATGGCCGGGTGTGTAGGAAGCACAGTTCTTTTGTTCTGAGCAAGCTCACTGTTCAGACCCCATAGGAAACACAGTAGAGTAGAAGAGTGCTCTTTTCTCAAAAGCAGAGTGTGTTTCTTGTAAGGCAAGCTAGCGTTTGTTTCCCAGTCCTAAATGGAGTTGAATCACATGCAGTTTCTCCTCCTACGAGCAAGAGTTCTTTTCTGGTAAGGAAAGTCACTATTGCGCTCCCATTGCCATACACAGTACAAATAGCACTCGCGTCTGTTCCCAAGAATTACAGTGTATCGGACTGAAGAGGAGCTACTGTTCTTGTCAGTTTCCTAAGCAGAGTTGAACTAGATATGGCCCGTGTGTGTAGGAAGCACAGTTCTTATGTTCTGAGCAAACTCACTGTTCTGGACCTATAGGAAAAACAGTAGAGTAGAAGAGTGCTCTTTTCTTTAAAGCAGAGTGTGTTTCTTGTAAGGCAAGCTAGCGTTTATTTTGTAGTCCTAAGTGGAGTTGAAACCCATGCAGTTTCTGGTACTACGAGTAAGAGTTGTTTTCTGGTAAGAAGAGTCACTATTGCGCTGCCATTGCCATACACAGGACAAATAGCACTGGCGTCTGATCGCAGCAAGTACAGTGTATTTGACTGAATAGGATCTACTGTTCTTGTCAGGTTTCTAAGCAGAAATGAACTAGATATGGACGGGTGTGTAGGAAGCACAGTTCTTTTGTTCTGAGCAAGCTCACTGTTCGGACCCCATAGGAAACACAGTAGAGTAGAAGAGTGCTCTTTTCTCAAAAGCAGAGTGTGTTTCTTGTAAGGCAAGCTAGCGTTTGTTTCCCAGTCCTAAATGGAGTTGAATCACATGCAGTTTCTGGTCCCCCGAGCAAGAGTTGTTTTCTGGTAAGGAAAGTCACTGTTGCGCTCCCATTGCCAAACACAGTGCAAATAGCACTCCCGTCTGTTCCCAGCAATTACAGTGTATTGGACTGAAGAGGAGCTACTGTTCTTCTCAGTTTCCTAAGCAGAGTTGAACTAGATAAGGCCCGTGTGTCTAGGAAGCACAGTTCATTTGATCTGAGCAAGCTCACTGTTCTGGCCCTATAGGAAACACAGTAGAGTAGAAGAGTGCTCTTTTCTCTAAAGCAGAGTGTGCTTCTTGTAAGGCAAGCTAGCTTTTGTTTCCCAGTCCTAAATGGAGTTGAATCCCATGCAGTTTCTGGTCCTAAGAGCAAGAGTTGTTTTCTGGTAAGGAAAGTCACTATTGTGCTCCCATTGCCATACACAGTGCAAATAGAACTCGCGTCTGTTCCCAGCAAGTACAGTGTATTGGAGTGAAGAGGAGCTACTGTTCTTCTCAGTTTCCTAAGCAGAGTTGAACTAGATATGTCCCGTGTGTCTAGGAAGCACAGTTATTATGTTCTGAGCAAGCTCAATGTTCTGGCCCTATAGGAAACACAGTAGAGTAGAAGAGTGCTCTTTTCTCTAAAGCAGAGTGTGTTTCTTGTAAGGCGAGCTCGCGTTTGTTTCCCAGTCCTAAATGGAGTTGAGTCACAGGCAGTTTTTAGTACTACCAGCAAGAGTTGTTTTCTGGTAAGGAAAGTCACTATTGCGCTCCCATTCCCATACACAGTACAAATAGCACTCGCGTCTGTTCCCAGGAATTACAGTGTATCGGACTGAAGAGGAGCTACTGTTCTTGTCAGTTTCCTAAGCAGAGATGAACTAGATATGGCCCGTGTGTAGGAAGCACAGTTCTTATGTTCTGAGCAAGCTCACTGTTCTGGCCCTATAGGAAACACAGTAGAGTAGATGAGTGCTCTTTTATCTAAAGCAGAGTGTGTTTCTTGTAAGGCGAGCTAGCGTTTGCTTCCTAGTCCTAAATGGAGTTGAATCACATGCAGTTTCTGGTCCTACGAACAAGAGTTGTTTTCTGGTAAGGAAAGTCACATTGTGCTCCCATTGCCATACACAGTGCAAATAGCACTCGCGTCTGTTCCCAGGAAGTACAGTGTATTGAAGTGAAGAGAAGCTACTGTTCTCAGATTCCTAAGCAGAGTTGAACGAGATATGGCCCATGTGTCTAGGAAGCACAGTTATTATGTTCTGAGCAAGCTCACTGTTTTTGGGGCCCATAGGAAACACAGTAGAGCAGAAGATTGCTCTTTCCTCTAAAGAAGAGTGTGTTTCTTGTAAGGCGAGCTAGCGTTTGAATCCCAGTCCTAAATGGAGTTGAATCACATGCAGTTTCTGGTCCTACGAACATGAGTTGTTTTATGGTAAGAATAGTCACTATTGCGCTCCCATTACCATACACAGGACCAATAGCACATGTGTCTGTTCCAAGCAAGTACAGTGTATTGGACTGAATAGGATCTACTGTTCTTGCCAGGTTCCTAAGCTGAATTGAACTAGATATGGCCGTGTGTGTAGGAAACACAGTTCTTTTGTTCTGAGCAAGCTCACTGTTCGGACCCCATAAGAAACATAGTAGAGTAGAAGAGTACTCTTTTCTCAAAAGCAGAGTGTGTTTCTTGTAAGGCGAGCTAGCGTTTGTTTCCCAGTCCTAAATGGAGTTGAATCACATGCAGTTTCTGGTCCTACGAGCAAGAGTTGTTTTCTGGTAAGGAAAGTCACTATTGCGCTTCCATTGCCATACACAGTACAAATAGCACTCGCGTCTGTTCCCAGGTATTACAGTGTATCGGACTGAAGAGGAGCTACTGTTCTTGTCAGTTTCCTAAGCAGAGTTGAACTAGATATGGCCCGTGTGTGTAGGAAGCACAGTTCTTATGTTCTGAGCAAGCTCACTGTTCTGGCCCTATAGGAAACACAGTAGAGTAGATGAGTGCTCTTTTATCTAAAGCAGAGTGTGTTTCTTGTAAGGCGAGCTAGCGTTTGTTTCCTAGTCCTAAATGGAGTTGAATCACATGCAGATTTTGTCCTACGAGGAAGAGTTGTTTTCTGGTAAGACAAGTCACTATTGTGCTCCAATTGCCATACACAGTGCAAATAGCACTCGCGGCTGTTCCCAGCAAGTACAGTGTATTGGAGTGAAGAGGAGCTACTGTTCTTCTCAGTTTCCTAAGCAGAGTTGAACTAGATATGCCCGTGTGTCTAGGAAGCACAGTTCTTATGTTCTGAGCAAGCTCACTGTTCTGGCCCTATAGGAAACACAGTAGAGTAGAAGAGTGCTCTTTTCTCAAAAGCAGAGTGTGTTTCTTGTAAGGCGAGCTAGCGTTTGTTTCCTAGTCCTAAATGGAGTTGAATCCCATGCAGTTTCTGGTCCTACAAGCAAGAGTTGTTTTCTGGTAAGGAAAGTCACTATTGCGCTCCCATTGCCATACACAGGGCAAATAGCACTCGCGTCTGTTCCCAGCAAGTACAGTGTATTGGACTGAATAGGATCTACTGTTCTTGTCAGTTTCCTAAGCAGAGTTGAACTAGATATGGCCCGTGTGTGTAGGAAGCACAGTTCTTATGTTCTGAGCAAGCTCACTGTTCTGGCCCTATAGGAAACACAGTAGAGTAGATGAGTGCTCTTTTCTCTAAAGCAGAGTGTGTTTCTTGTAAGGCGAGCTAGCGTTTGTTGCCCAGTCCTAAATGGAGTTGAGTCACATGCAGTTTTTTGTCCTACGAGCAAGAGTTGTTTTCTGGTAAGACGAGTCACTATTGTGCTCCAATTGCCATACACAGTGCAAATAGCACTCGCGTCTGATACCCGCATGTAAAGTATATTGGACTGAAGAGGAGCTACTGTTCTTGTCAGTTTCCTAAGCACAGTTGAACTCGATATGGCCCGTGTGTGTATGAAGCACAGGTCTTTTGTTATGAGCAAGCTCACTGTTCGGACCCCATAGGAAACAGTAGAGTAGAAGAGTGCTCTTTCCTCAAATGCAGAGTGTGTTTCTTGTAAGGCGAGCTAGCGTTTGTTTCCCAGTCCTAAATGGAGTTGAATCACATGCAGTTTCTGGTCCTACGAGCATGATTTGTTTTCTGTTAAGAAGAGTCACTATTGCGCTGCCATTGCCATACATAGGACAAATAGCCCTGGCGTCTGTTCCCAGCAAGTACAGTGTATTGGGCTGAAGAGGATCTATTGTTCTTGTCAGGTTCCTAAGCAGAATTGAACTAGATATGATCCGTGTGTGTAGGAAGCACAGTTCTTTTGTTCTGAGCAAGCTCACTGTTTGGACCCGATAGGATAAACAGTAGAGTAGAAGAGTGCTCTTTTCTCCAAAGCAGAGTGTGTTTCTTGTAAGGCGAGCTAGCGTTTGTTTCCCAGTCCTAAATGGAGTTGAATCACATGCAGATTGTGGTCCTACAAGCAAGAGTTGTTTTCTGGTAAGGAAAGTCACTATTGCGCTCCCATTGCCATATACAGTGCAAACAGCACTCACGTCTGTTCCCAGTAAGTACAGTGTATCGGACAGAAGAGGAGCTACTGTTCTTGTCAGTTTTCTAAGCAGAGTTGAACTAGATATGGCCCGTGTGTGTAGGAAGCACAGTTCTTATGTTCTGAGCAAGCTCACTGTTCTGGCCCTATAGGAAACACAGTAGAGTAGAAGAGTGCTCTTTTCTCAAAAGCAGAGTGTGTTTCTTGTAAGGCGAGCTAGCGTTTGTTTCCTAGTCCTAAATGGAGTTGAATCCCATGCAGTTTCTGGTCCTACAAGCAAGAGTTGTTTTCTGGTAAGGAAAGTCACTATTGCGCTCCCATTGCCATACACAGGGCAAATAGCACTCGCGTCTTTTCCCAGCAAGTACAGTGTATTGGACTGAATAGGATCTACTGTTCTTGTCAGTTTCCTAAGCAGAGTTGAACTAGATATGGCCCGTGTGTGTAGGAAGCACAGTTCTTATGTTCTGAGCAAGCTCACTGTTCTGGCCCTATAGGAAACACAGTAGAGTAGATGAGTGCTCTTTTCTCTAAAGCAGAGTGTGTTTCTTGTAAGGCGAGATAGCGTTTGTTGCCCAGTCCTAAATGGAGTTGAGTCACATGCAGTTTTTTGTCCTACGAGCAAGAGTTGTTTTCTGGTAAGACGAGTCACTATTGTGCTCCAATTGCCATACACAGTGCAAATACCACTCGCGTCTGATACCCGCATGTAACGTATATTGGACTGAAGAGGAGCTACTGTTCTTGTCAGTTTACTAAGCACAGTTGAACTCGATATGGCCCGTGTGTGTATGAAGCACAGGTCTTTTGTTATGAGCAAGCTCACTGTTCGGACCCCATAGGAAACAGTAGAGTAGAAGAGTGCTCTTTTCTCAAATGCAGAGTGTGTTTCTTGTAAGGCAAGCTAGCGTTTGTTTCCCAGTCCTAAATGGAGTTGAATTACATGCAGTTTCTGGTCCTACGAGCATGATTTGTTTTCTGGTAAGAAGAGTCACTATTGCGCTGCCATTGCCATACATAGGACAAATAGCCCTGGCGTCTGTTCCCAGCAAGTACAGTGTATTGGACTGAAGAGGATCTATTGTTCTTGTCAGGTTCCTAAGCAGAATTGAACTAGATATGATCCGTGTGTGTAGGAAGCACAGTTCTTTTGTTCTGAGCAAGCTCACTGTTTGGACCCGATAGGATAAACAGTAGAGTAGAAGAGTGCTCTTTTCTCCAAAGCAGAGTGTGTTTCTCGTAAGGCGAGCTAGCGTTTGTTTCCCAGTCCTAAATGGAGATGAATCACATGCAGTTTCTGGTCCCGCGAGCAAGAGTTGTTTTCTGGTAAGGAAAGTCACTGTTGTGCTCCCATTGCCATACACAGTGCAAATAGCACTCCCGTCTGTTCCCAGCAATTACAGTGTATTGGACTGAAGAGGAGCTACTGTTCTTCTCAGTTTCCTAAGCAGAGTTGAACTAGATAAGGCCCGTGTGTCTAGGAAGCACAGTTCATTTGATCTGAGCAAGCTCACTGTTCTGGCCCTATAGGAAACACAGTAGAGTAGAAGAGTGCTCTTTTCTCTAAAGCAGAGTGTGTTTCTTGTAAGGCAAGCTAGCTTTTGTTTCCCAGTCCTAAATGGAGTTGAATCCCATGCAGTTTCTGGTCCTAAGAGCAAGAGTTGTTTTCTGGTAAGGAAAGTCACTATTGTGCTCCCATTGCCATACACAGTGCAAATAGAACTCGCGTCTGTTCCCAGCAAGTACAGTGTATTGGAGTGAAGAGGAGCTACTGTTCTTCTCAGTTTCCTAAGCAGAGTTGCACTAGATATGGCGCGTGTGTCTAGGAAGCACAGTTATTATGTCCTGAGCAAGCTCAATGTTCTGGCCCTATAGGAAACACAGTAGAGTAGAGGAGTGCTCTTTTCTCTAAAGCAGAGTGTGTTTCTTGAAAGGCGAGCTCGCGTTTGTTTCCCAGTCCTAAATGGAGTTGAGTCACAGGCAGTTTTTGGTACTACCAGCAAGAGTTGTTTTATGGTAAGAATTGTCACTATTGCACTCCCATTGCCATACACAGGACCAATACCACATGAGTCTGTTCCCAGCAAGTACAGTGTGTTGGACTGAATAGGATCTACTGTTCTTGTCAGGTTCCTAAGCAGAATTGAACTAGATATGGCCGGGTGTGTAGGAAGCACAGTTCTTTTGTTCTGAGCAAGCTCACTGTTCAGACCCCATAGGAAACACAGTAGAGTAGAAGAGTGCTCTTTTCTCAAAAGCAGAGTGTGTTTCTTGTAAGGCAAGCTAGCGTTTGTTTCCCAGTCCTAAATGGAGTTGAATCACATGCAGTTTCTGGTCCTACGAGCAAGAGTTCTTTTCTGGTAAGGAAAGTCACTATTGCGCTCCCATTGCCATACACAGTACAAATAGCACTCGCGTCTGTTCCCAAGAATTACAGTGTATCGGACTGAAGAGGAGCTACTGTTCTTGTCAGTTTCCTAAGCAGAGTTGAACTAGATATGGCCCGTGTGTGTAGGAAGCACAGTTCTTATGTTCTGAGCAAACTCACTGTTCTGGACCTATAGGAAAAACAGTAGAGTAGAAGAGTGCTCTTTTCTTTAAAGCAGAGTGTGTTTCTTGTAAGGCAAGCTAGCGTTTATTTTGTAGTCCTAAGTGGAGTTGAAACCCATGCAGTTTCTGGTACTACGAGTAAGAGTTGTTTTCTGGTAAGAAGAGTCACTATTGCGCTGCCATTGCCATACACAGGACAAATAGCACTGGCGTCTGATCGCAGCAAGTACAGTGTATTTGACTGAATAGGATCTACTGTTCTTGTCAGGTTCCTAAGCAGAAATGAACTAGATATGGACGGGTGTGTAGGAAGCACAGTTCTTTTGTTCTGAGCAAGCTCACTGTTCTGGCCCTATAGGAAACACAGTAGAGTAGATGAGTGCTCTTTTATCTAAAGCAGAGTGTGTTTCTTGTAAGGCGAGCTAGCGTTTGTTTCCTAGTCCTAAATGGAGTTGAATCACATGCAGATTTTGTCCTACGAGGAAGAGTTGTTTTCTGGTAAGACAAGTCACTATTGTGCTCCAATTGCCATACACAGTGCAAATAGCACTCGCGGCTGTTCCCAGCAAGTACAGTGTATTGGAGTGAAGAGGAGCTACTGTTCTTCTCAGTTTCCTAAGCAGAGTTGAACTAGATATGGCCCGTGTGTCTAGGAAGCACAGTTCTTATGTTCTGAGCAAGCTCACTGTTCTGGCCCTATAGGAAACACAGTAGAGTAGAAGAGTGCTCTTTTCTCAAAAGCAGAGTGTGTTTCTTGTAAGGCGAGCTAGCGTTTGTTTCCTAGTCCTAAATGGAGTTGAATCCCATGCAGTTTCTGGTCCTACAAGCAAGAGTTGTTTTCTGGTAAGGAAAGTCACTATTGCGCTCCCATTGCCATACACAGGGCAAATAGCACTCGCGTCTGTTCCCAGCAAGTACAGTGTATTGGACTGAATAGGATCTACTGTTCTTGTCAGTTTCCTAAGCAGAGTTGAACTAGATATGGCCCGTGTGTGTAGGAAGCACAGTTCTTATGTTCTGAGCAAGCTCACTGTTCTGGCCCTATAGGAAACACAGTAGAGTAGATGAGTGCTCTTTTCTCTAAAGCAGAGTGTGTTTCTTGTAAGGCGAGCTAGCGTTTGTTGCCCAGTCCTAAATGGAGTTGAGTCACATGCAGTTTTTTGTCCTACGAGCAAGAGTTGTTTTCTGGTAAGACGAGTCACTATTGTGCTCCAATTGCCATACACAGTGCAAATAGCACTCGCGTCTGATACCCGCATGTAAAGTATATTGGACTGAAGAGGAGCTACTGTTCTTGTCAGTTTCCTAAGCACAGTTGAACTCGATATGGCCCGTGTGTGTATGAAGCACAGGTCTTTTGTTATGAGCAAGCTCACTGTTCGGACCCCATAGGAAACAGTAGAGTAGAAGAGTGCTCTTTCCTCAAATGCAGAGTGTGTTTCTTGTAAGGCGAGCTAGCGTTTGTTTCCCAGTCCTAAATGGAGTTGAATCACATGCAGTTTCTGGTCCTACGAGCATGATTTGTTTTCTGTTAAGAAGAGTCACTATTGCGCTGCCATTGCCATACATAGGACAAATAGCCCTGGCGTCTGTTCCCAGCAAGTACAGTGTATTGGGCTGAAGAGGATCTATTGTTCTTGTCAGGTTCCTAAGCAGAATTGAACTAGATATGATCCGTGTGTGTAGGAAGCACAGTTCTTTTGTTCTGAGCAAGCTCACTGTTTGGACCCGATAGGATAAACAGTAGAGTAGAAGAGTGCTCTTTTCTCCAAAGCAGAGTGTGTTTCTTGTAAGGCGAGCTAGCGTTTGTTTCCCAGTCCTAAATGGAGTTGAATCACATGCAGATTGTGGTCCTACAAGCAAGAGTTGTTTTCTGGTAAGGAAAGTCACTATTGCGCTCCCATTGCCATATACAGTGCAAACAGCACTCACGTCTGTTCCCAGTAAGTACAGTGTATCGGACAGAAGAGGAGCTACTGTTCTTGTCAGTTTTCTAAGCAGAGTTGAACTAGATATGGCCCGTGTGTGTAGGAAGCACAGTTCTTATGTTCTGAGCAAGCTCACTGTTCTGGCCCTATAGGAAACACAGTAGAGTAGAAGAGTGCTCTTTTCTCAAAAGCAGAGTGTGTTTCTTGTAAGGCGAGCTAGCGTTTGTTTCCTAGTCCTAAATGGAGTTGAATCCCATGCAGTTTCTGGTCCTACAAGCAAGAGTTGTTTTCTGGTAAGGAAAGTCACTATTGCGCTCCCATTGCCATACACAGGGCAAATAGCACTCGCGTCTTTTCCCAGCAAGTACAGTGTATTGGACTGAATAGGATCTACTTTTCTTGTCAGTTTCCTAAGCAGAGTTGAACTAGATATGGCCCGTGTGTGTAGGAAGCACAGTTCTTATGTTCTGAGCAAGCTCACTGTTCTGGCCCTATAGGAAACACAGTAGAGTAGATGAGTGCTCTTTTCTCTAAAGCAGAGTGTGTTTCTTGTAAGGCGAGCTAGCGTTTGTTGCCCAGTCCTAAATGGAGTTGAGTCACATGCAGTTTTTTGTCCTACGAGCAAGAGTTGTTTTCTGGTAAGACGAGTCACTATTGTGCTCCAATTGCCATACACAGTGCAAATAGCACTCGCGTCTGATACCCGCATGTAACGTATATTGGACTGAAGAGGAGCTACTGTTCTTGTCAGTTTACTAAGCACAGTTGAACTCGATATGGCCCGTGTGTGTATGAAGCACAGGTCTTTTGTTATGAGCAAGCTCACTGTTCGGACCCCATAGGAAACAGTAGAGTAGAAGAGTGCTCTTTTCTCAAATGCAGAGTGTGTTTCTTGTAAGGCAAGCTAGCGTTTGTTTCCCAGTCCTAAATGGAGTTGAATTACATGCAGTTTCTGGTCCTACGAGCATGATTTGTTTTCTGGTAAGAAGAGTCACTATTGCGCTGCCATTGCCATACATAGGACAAATAGCCCTGGCGTCTGTTCCCAGCAAGTACAGTGTATTGGACTGAAGAGGATCTATTGTTCTTGTCAGGTTCCTAAGCAGAATTGAACTAGATATGATCCGTGTGTGTAGGAAGCACAGTTCTTTTGTTCTGAGCAAGCTCACTGTTTGGACCCGATAGGATAAACAGTAGAGTAGAAGAGTGCTCTTTTCTCCAAAGCAGAGTGTGTTTCTCGTAAGGCGAGCTAGCGTTTGTTTCCCAGTCCTAAATGGAGTTGAATCACATGCAGTTTCTGGTCCCGCGAGCAAGAGTTGTTTTCTGGTAAGGAAAGTCACTGTTGTGCTCCCATTGCCATACACAGTGCAAATAGCACTCCCGTCTGTTCCCAGCAATTACAGTGTATTGGACTGAAGAGAAGCTACTGTTCTTCTCAGTTTCCTAAGCAGAGTTGAACTAGATAAGGCCCGTGTGTCTAGGAAGCACAGTTCATTTGATCTGAGCAAGCTCACTGTTCTGGCCCTATAGGAAACACAGTAGAGTAGAAGAGTGCTCTTTTCTCTAAAGCAGAGTGTGTTTCTTGTAAGGCAAGCTAGCTTTTGTTTCCCAGTCCTAAATGGAGTTGAATCCCATGCAGTTTCTGGTCCTAAGAGCAAGAGTTGTTTTCTGGTAAGGAAAGTCACTATTGTGCTCCCATTGCCATACACAGTGCAAATAGAACTCGCGTCTGTTCCCAGCAAGTACAGTGTATTGGAGTGAAGAGGAGCTACTGTTCTTCTCAGTTTCCTAAGCAGAGTTGAACTAGATATGTCCCGTGTGTCTAGGAAGCACAGTTATTATGTTCTGAGCAAGCTCAATGTTCTGGCCCTATAGGAAACACAGTAGAGTAGAAGAGTGCTCTTTTCTCTAAAGCAGAGTGTGTTTCTTGTAAGGCGAGCTCGCGTTTGTTTCCCAGTCCTAAATGGAGTTGAGTCACAGGCAGTTTTTAGTACTACCAGCAAGAGTTGTTTTCTGGTAAGGAAAGTCACTATTGCGCTCCCATTGCCATACACAGTACAAATAGCACTCGCGTCTGTTCCCAGGAATTACAGTGTATCGGACTGAAGAGGAGCTACTGTTCTTGTCAGTTTCCTAAGCAGAGATGAACTAGATATGGCCCGTGTGTAGGAAGCACAGTTCTTATGTTCTGAGCAAGCTCACTGTTCTGGCCCTATAGGAAACACAGTAGAGTAGATGAGTGCTCTTTTATCTAAAGCAGAGTGTGTTTCTTGTAAGGCGAGCTAGCGTTTGTTTCCTAGTCCTAAATGGAGTTGAATCACATGCAGTTTCTGGTCCTACGAACAAGAGTTGTTTTCTGGTAAGGAAAGTCACATTGTGCTCCCATTGCCATACACAGTGCAAATAGCACTCACGTCTGTTCCCAGGAAGTACAGTGTATTGAAGTGAAGAGAAGCTACTGTTCTCAGATTCCTAAGCAGAGTTGAACGAGATATGGCCCATGTGTCTAGGAAGCACAGTTATTATGTTCTGAGCAAGCTCACTGTTTTTGGGGCCCATAGGAAACACAGTAGAGCAGAAGATTGCTCTTTCCTCTAAAGAAGAGTGTGTTTCTTGCAAGGCGAGCTAGCGTTTGAATCCCAGTCCTAAATGGAGTTGAATCACATGCAGTTTCTGGTCCTACGAACATGAGTTGTTTTATGGTAAGAATAGTCACTATTGCGCTCCCATTACCATACACAGGACCAATAGCACATGCGTCTGTTCCAAGCAAGTACAGTGTATTGGACTGAATAGGATCTACTGTTCTTGCCAGGTTCCTAAGCTGAATTGAACTAGATATGGCCGTGTGTGTAGGAAACACAGTTCTTTTGTTCTGAGCAAGCTCACTGTTCGGACCCCATAAGAAACATAGTAGAGTAGAAGAGTACTCTTTTCTCAAAAGCAGAGTGTGTTTCTTGTAAGGCGAGCTAGCGTTTGTTTCCCAGTCCTAAATGGAGTTGAATCACATGCAGTTTCTGGTCCTACGAGCAAGAGTTGTTTTCTGGTAAGGAAAGTCACTATTGCGCTTCCATTGCCATACACAGTACAAATAGCACTCGCGTCTGTTCCCAGGTATTACAGTGTATCGGACTGAAGAGGAGCTACTGTTCTTGTCAGTTTCCTAAGCAGAGTTGAACTAGATATGGCCCGTGTGTGTAGGAAGCACAGTTCTTATGTTCTGAGCAAGCTCACTGTTCTGGCCCTATAGGAAACACAGTAGAGTAGATGAGTGCTCTTTTATCTAAAGCAGAGTGTGTTTCTTGTAAGGTGAGCTAGCGTTTGTTTCCTAGTCCTAAATGGAGTTGAATCACATGCAGATTTTGTCCTACGAGGAAGAGTTGTTTTCTGGTAAGACAAGTCACTATTGTGCTCCAATTGCCATACACAGTGCAAATAGCACTCGCGGCTGTTCCCAGCAAGTACAGTGTATTGGAGTGAAGAGGAGCTACTGTTCTTCTCAGTTTCCTAAGCAGAGTTGAACTAGATATGGCCCGTGTGTCTAGGAAGCACAGTTCTTATGTTCTGAGCAAGCTCACTGTTCTGGCCCTATAGGAAACACAGTAGAGTAGAAGAGTGCTCTTTTCTCAAAAGCAGAGTGTGTTTCTTGTAAGGCGAGCTAGCGTTTGTTTCCTAGTCCTAAATGGAGTTGAATCCCATGCAGTTTCTGGTCCTACAAGCAAGAGTTGTTTTCTGGTAAGGAAAGTCACTATTGCGCTCCCATTGCCATACACAGGGCAAATAGCACTCGCGTCTTTTCCCAGCAAGTACAGTGTATTGGACTGAATAGGATCTACTGTTCTTGTCAGTTTCCTAAGCAGAGTTGAACTAGATATGGCCCGTGTGTGTACGAAGCACAGTTCTTATGTTCTGAGCAAGCTCACTGTTCTGGCCCTATAGGAAACACAGTAGAGTAGATGAGTGCTCTTTTCTCTAAAGCAGAGTGTGTTTCTTGTAAGGCGAGCTAGCGTTTGTTGCCCAGTCCTAAATGGAGTTGAGTCACATGCAGTTTTTTGTCCTACGAGCAAGAGTTGTTTTCTGGTAAGACGAGTCACTATTGTGCTCCAATTGCCATACACAGTGCAAATAGCACTCGCGTCTGATACCCGCATGTAAAGTATATTGGACTGAAGAGGAGCTACTGTTCTTGTCAGTTTACTAAGCACAGTTGAACTCGATATGGCCCGTGTGTGTATGAAGCACAGGTCTTTTGTTATGAGCAAGCTCACTGTTCGGACCCCATAGGAAACAGTAGAGTAGAAGAGTGCTCTTTCCTCAAATGCAGAGTGTGTTTCTTGTAAGGCGAGCTAGCGTTTGTTTCCCAGTCCTAAATGGAGTTGAATCACATGCAGTTTCTGGTCCTACGAGCATGATTTGTTTTCTGGTAAGAAGAGTCACTATTGCGCTGCCATTGCCATACATAGGACAAATAGCCCTGGCGTCTGTTCCCAGCAAGTACAGTGTATTGGGCTGAAGAGGATCTATTGTTCTTGTCAGGTTCCTAAGCAGAATTGAACTAGATATGATCCGTGTGTGTAGGAAGCACAGTTCTTTTGTTCTGAGCAAGCTCACTGTTTGGACCCGATAGGATAAACAGTAGAGTAGAAGAGTGCTCTTTTCTCCAAAGCAGAGTGTGTATCTTGTAAGGCGAGCTAGCGTTTGTTTCCCAGTCCTAAATGGAGTTGAATCACATGCAGATTGTGGTCCTACAAGCAAGAGTTGTTTTCTGGTAAGGAAAGTCACTATTGCGCTCCCATTGCCATATACAGTGCAAACAGCACTCACATCTGTTCCCAGTAAGTACAGTGTATCGGACAGAAGAGGAGCTACTGTTCTTGTCAGTTTTCTAAGCAGAGTTGAACTAGATATGGCCCGTGTGTGTAGGAAGCACAGTTCTTATGTTCTGAGCAAGCTCACTGTTCTGGCCCTATAGGAAACACAGTAGAGTAGAAGAGTGCTCTTTTCTCAAAAGCAGAGTGTGTTTCTTGTAAGGCGAGCTAGCGTTTGTTTCCTAGTCCTAAATGGAGTTGAATCCCATGCAGTTTCTGGTCCTACAAGCAAGAGTTGTTTTCTGGTAAGGAAAGTCACTATTGCGCTCCCATTGCCATACACAGGGCAAATAGCACTCGCGTCTGTTCCCAGCAAGTACAGTGTATTGGACTGAATAGGATCTACTGTTCTTGTCAGTTTCCTAAGCAGAGTTGAACTAGATATGGCCCGTGTGTGTAGGAAGCACAGTTCTTATGTTCTGAGCAAGCTCACTGTTCTGGCCCTATAGGAAACACAGTAGAGTAGATGAGTGCTCTTTTCTCTAAAGCAGAGTGTGTTTCTTGTAAGGCGAGCTAGCGTTTGTTGCCCAGTCCTAAATGGAGTTGAGTCACATGCAGTTTTTTGTCCTACGAGCAAGAGTTGTTTTCTGGTAAGACGAGTCACTATTGTGCTCCAATTGCCATACACAGTGCAAATAGCACTCGCGTCTGATACCCGCATGTAAAGTATATTGGACTGAAGAGGAGCTACTGTTCTTGTCAGTTTACTAAGCACAGTTGAACTCGATATGGCCCGTGTGTGTATGAAGCACAGGTCTTTTGTTATGAGCAAGCTCACTGTTCAGACCCCATAGGAAACAGTAGAGTAGAAGAGTGCTCTTTTCTCAAATGCAGAGTGTGTTTCTTGTAAGGCGAGCTAGCGTTTGTTTCCCAGTCCTAAATGGTGTTGAATCACATGCAGTTTCTGGTCCTACGAGCATGATTTGTTTTCTGGTAAGAAGAGTCACTATTGCGCTGCCATTGCCATACATAGGACAAATAGCCCTGGCGTCTGTTCCCAGCAAGTACAGTGTATTGGACTGAAGAGGATCTATTGTTCTTGTCAAGTTCCTAAGCAGAATTGAACTAGATATGATCCGTGTGTGTAGGAAGCACAGTTCTTTTGTTCTGAGCAAGCTCACTGTTTGGACCCGATAGGATAAACAGTAGAGTAGAAGAGTGCTCTTTTCTCCAAAGCAGAGTGTGTTTCTTGTAAGGCGAGCTAGCGTTTGTTTCCCAGTCCTAAATGGAGTTGAATCACATGCAGATTGTGGTCCTACAAGCAAGAGTTGTTTTCTGGTAAGGAAAGTCACTATTGCGCTCCCATTGCCATATACAGTGCAAACAGCACTCACGTCTGTTCCCAGTAAGTACAGTGTATCGGACAGAAGAGGAGCTACTGTTCTTGTCAGTTTTCTAAGCAGAGTTGAACTAGATATGGCCCGTGTGTGTAGGAAGCACAGTTCTTATGTTCTGAGCAAGCTCACTGTTCTGGCCCTATAGGAAACACAGTAGAGTAGAAGAGTGCTCTTTTCTCAAAAGCAGAGTGTGTTTCTTGTAAGGCGAGCTAGCGTTTGTTTCCTAGTCCTAAATGGAGTTGAATCCCATGCAGTTTCTGGTCCTACAAGCAAGAGTTGTTTTCTGGTAAGGAAAGTCACTATTGCGCTCCCATTGCCATACACAGGGCAAATAGCACTCGCGTCTTTTCCCAGCAAGTACAGTGTATTGGACTGAATAGGATCTACTGTTCTTGTCAGTTTCCTAAGCAGAGTTGAACTAGATATGGCCCGTGTGTGTAGGAAGCACAGTTCTTATGTTCTGAGCAAGCTCACTGTTCTGGCCCTATAGGAAACACAGTAGAGTAGATGAGTGCTCTTTTCTCTAAAGCAGAGTGTGTTTCTTGTAAGGCGAGCTAGCGTTTGTTGCCCAGTCCTAAATGGAGTTGAGTCACATGCAGTTTTTTGTCCTACGAGCAAGAGTTGTTTTCTGGTAAGACGAGTCACTATTGTGCTCCAATTGCCATACACAGTGCAAATAGCACTCGCGTCTGATACCCGCATGTAAAGTATATTGGACTGAAGAGGAGCTACTGTTCTTGTCAGTTTACTAAGCACAGTTGAACTCGATATGGCCCGTGTGTGTATGAAGCACAGGTCTTTTGTTATGAGCAAGCTCACTGTTCGGACCCCATAGGAAACAGTAGAGTAGAAGAGTGCTCTTTTCTCAAATGCAGAGTGTGTTTCTTGTAAGGCGAGCTAGCGTTTGTTTCCCAGTCCTAAATGGAGTTGAATCACATGCAGTTTCTGGTCCTACGAGCATGATTTGTTTTCTGGTAAGAAGAGTCACTATTGCGCTGCCATTGCCATACATAGGACAAATAGCCCTGGCGTCTGTTCCCAGCAAGTACAGTGTATTGGACTGAAGAGGATCTATTGTTCTTGTCAGGTTCCTAAGCAGAATTGAACTAGATATGATCCATGTGTGTAGGAAGCACAGTTCTTTTGTTCTGAGCAAGCTCACTGTTTGGACCCGATAGGATAAACAGTAGAGTAGAAGAGTGCTCTTTTCTCCAAAGCAGAGTGTGTTTCTTGTAAGGCGAGCTAGCGTTTGTTTCCCAGTCCTAAATGGAGTTGAATCACATGCAGATTGTGGTCCTACAAGCAAGAGTTGTTTTCTGGTAAGGAAAGTCACTATTGCGCTCCCATTGCCATATACAGTGCAAACAGCACTCACGTCTGTTCCCAGTAAGTACAGTGTATCGGACAGAAGAGGAGCTACTGTTCTTGTCAGTTTTCTAAGCAGAGTTGAACTAGATATGGCCCGTGTGTGTAGGAAGCACAGTTCTTATGTTCTGAGCAAGCTCACTGTTCTGGCCCTATAGGAAACACAGTAGAGAAGAAGAGTGCTCTTTTCTCAAAAGCAGAGTGTGTTTCTTGTAAGGCGAGCTAGCGTTTGTTTCCTAGTCCTAAAGGGAGTTGAATCCCATGCAGTTTCTGGTCCTACAAGCAAGAGTTGTTTTCTGGTAAGGAAAGTCACTATTGCGCTCCCATTGCCATACACAGGGCAAATAGCACTCGCGTCTTTTCCCAGCAAGTACAGTGTATTGGACTGAATAGGATCTACTTTTCTTGTCAGTTTCCTAAGCAGAGTTGAACTAGATATGGCCCGTGTGTGTAGGAAGCACAGTTCTTATGTTCTGAGCAAGCTCACTGTTCTGGCCCTATAGGAAACACAGTAGAGTAGATGAGTGCTCTTTTCTCTAAAGCAGAGTGTGTTTCTTGTAAGGCGAGCTAGCCTTGGTTTCCTAGTCCTAAATGGAGTTGAATCACATGCAGTTTCCTGTACTACGAACAAGAGTTGTTTTCTGGTAAGGAAAGTCACTATTGCGCTCCCATTGCCATACACAGTGAAAATACCACTTGCGTCTGTTCCAAGCAAGTACAGTGTATCGGAATGAAGAGGAGCTACTGTTCTTGTCAGTTTCCTAAGCAGAGTTGAACTAGATATGGCCCGTGTGTGTAGGAAGCACAGTTCTTTTTTTCTGAGAAAGCTCACTGTTCTGGCCCTATAGGAAACACAGTAGAGTAGAAGAGTGCTCTTTTCTCAAATGCAGAGTGTGTTTCTTGTAAAGCAAGCTAGAGTTTGTTTCCCAGTCCTAAATGGAGTTGAGTCACATGCAGTTTTTTCTCCTATGAGCAAGAGTTGTTTTCTGGTAAGACGAGTCACTATTGTGCTCCAATTGCCGTACACAGTGAAAATAGCACAGGCGTCTGTTCCCAGCAAGTACAGTGTATTGGACTGAAGAGGATCTACTGTTCTTGTCAGTTTCCTAAACAGAGTTGAACTAGATATGGCCAGTGTGTGTAGGAAGCACAGTTCTTTTGTTCTGAGCAAGCTCACTATTCGGACCCCATAGGAAACACAGTAGAGTAGAAGAGTGCTCTTTTCTCAAAAGCAGAGTGCATTTTTTGTAAGGCAAGCTAGCGTTTGTTTCCTAGTCCTAAATGGAGTTGAATCACATGCAATTTCTGGTACTATGAACAAGAGTTGTTTTCTGGTAAGGAAAGTCACTATTGCACTCCCATTGCCATACACAGTGCAAATAGCACTTGCGTCTATTCCAAGCAAGTACAGTGTATCGGACTGAAGAGGAGCTACTGTTCTTGTCAGTTTCCTAAGCAGACTTGAACTATATATGGCCTTGTGTGTAGGAAGCACAGTTTTTTTGTTCTGAGCAAGCTCACTTTTCGGAACACATAGGAAACACAGTAGAGTAGAAGAGTGCTCTTTTCTCAAAAGCAGAGTGTGTTTCTTGTAAGACGAGCTAGCGTTTGTTTCCCAGTCCTAAATGGAGTTGAATCACATGCAGTTTCTGGTCCTAAAAGCAAGAGTTGTTTTCTGGTAAGGAAAGTCACTATTGCGCTCCCCTTGCCATACATAGTGCAAATAGCTCTCGCGTCTGTTCCCAGCAAGTACAGTGTATCAGACTGAAGAGGAGCTACTGTTCTTGTCAGTTTCCTAAGCAGAGTTCACCTAGATATGGCCCGTGTGTGTAGGAAGCACCGTTCTTATGTTCTGAGCAAGCTCACTGTTCTGGCCCTATAGGAAACACAGTAGAGTAGAAGAGTGCTCTTTTCTCAAAAGCAGAGTGTGTTTCATGTATGGCGAGCTAGCATTTGTTTCCCAGTCCTAAATGGAGTTGAATCTCATGAAGTTTCTGGTCTTACGAGCAAGAGTTGTTTTCTGGTAAGAAGAGTCACTATTGCGCTGCCATTGCCATACACAGGACAAATAGCACTGGCGTCTGTTCCCAGCAAGTACAGTGTATTGGACTGAAGAGGATCTACCGTTCTTGTCAGGTTCCTAAGCAGAATTGAACTAGATATGGCCGTGTGTGTAGGAAGCACAGTTCTTTTGTTCTGAGCAAGCTCACTGTTCGGACCCCATAGGAAACACAGTAGAGTAGAAGAGTGCTCTTTTCTCAAAAGCCAAGTGTGTTTCTTGTAAGGCGAGCTAGCATTTGTTTCCCAGTCCTAAATGGAGTTGAATCACATGCAGTTTCTGGTCCTACGAGCAAGAGTTGTTTTCTGGTAAGGAAAGTCTATTGTGCTCCCATTGCCATACACAGTGCAAATAGCACTCGCGTCTGTTCCCAGCAAGTACAGTGTATCGGACTGAAGAGGAGCTACTGTTCTTGTCAGTTTCCTAAGCAGAATTGAAATAGTTATGGCCCGTGTGTAGGAAGCACAGTTCTTTTATTCTGAGAAAGCTCACTGTTCTGGCCCTATAGGAAACACAATAGAGTAGAAGAGTGCTCTTTTCCCTAAAGCAGAGTGTGTTTCTTGTAAGGCGAGCTAGCGTTTGTTTCACAGTCCTAAATGGAGTTGAATCACATGCAGTTTCTAGTCCTACGAGCAAGAGTTGTTTCATGGTAAGAAGAGTCACTATTGCACTGCCATTGCCATACACAGGACAAATAGCACTGGTGTCTGTTCCCAGCAAGTACAGTGTATTGTACAGAAGAGGATCTACTGTTCTTGTCAGGTTCCTAAGCAGAATTGAACTAGATATGGCCGTGTGTGTAGGAAGCACAGTTCTAATGTTCTGAGCAAGTTCAATCTTCTGTCTCTATAGGAAACACAGTAGAGTAGAAGAGTGCTCTTTTCTCAAAAGCAGAGTGTGTTTCTTGGAAGTCGAGCTAGCGTTTGTTTCCTAGTCCTAAATGGAGTTGAGTCACATGCAGTTTTTTGTCCTACGAGCAAGAGTTGTTTTCTGGTAAGACAAGTCACTATTGTGCTTCAATTGCCATACACAGTGCAAATAGAACTCGTGTCTGTTCCCTGCAAGTACAGTGTATTGGAAGGAAGAGGAGCTATTGTTCTTGTCAGTTTCCTAAGCAGAGTTGAACTAGATATGGCCCATGTGTGTAGGAAGCACAGTTCTTTTGTTCTGAGCAAGCTCACTGTTCGGACCACATAGGAAACACAGTAGAGTAGAAGGGTGCTCTTTTCTCAAATCAGAGTGTGTTTCATGTAAGGCGAGCTAGCATTTGTTTCCCAGTCCTAAATGGAGTTGAATCACATGCAGTTTCTGGTCTGACGAGCAAGAGTTGTTTTCTGATAAGGAAAGTCACTATTGCGCTCCCATTGACATACACAGTGCAAATAGCACACGCGTCTGTTCCCAGCAAGTACAGTGTATCGGACTGAAGAGGTGCTACTGTTCTTGTCAGTTTCCTAAGCAGAGTTGAACTAGATATGGCCCGTGTGTAGGAAGCACAGTTCTTTTGTTCTGAGCAAGCTCACTGTTCTGGCCCTATAGGAAACACAGTAGAGTAGAAGAGTGCTCTTTTCTCTAAAGCAGAGTGTGTTTCTTGTAAAGTGAGCCAGCTTTTGTTTCCCAGTCTAAATGGAGTTGAATCACATGCAGTTTCTGGTCCTACAAGCAAGAGTTGTTTTCTGGAAAGAAGAGTAACTATTGCCCTGCCATTGCCATACACAGGACAAATAGCATTGGTGTCTGTTCCTAGCAAGTACAGTGTATTGGACTATAGAGGATCTACTGTTCTTGTCAGGTTCCTAAGGTGAATTGAACTAGATATGGCCGTGTGTGTAGGAAGCACAGTTCTTTTGTTCTGAGCAAGCTCACTGTTCTGGCCCTATATAAAACACAGTAGAGTAGAAGAGTGCTCTTTTCTCAAAAGCAGAGTGTGTTTCTTGTAAGTCGAGCTAGCGTTTGTTTCCCAGTCCTAAATGGAGTTCAGTCACATGCAGTTTTTTTCCTACGAGCAAGAGTTGTTTTCTGGTAAGACGAGTCACTATTGTGCTCCAATGCCATACACAGTGCTAATAGCACTCGCGTCTGTTCCCCGCAAGTACAGTGTATCGGACTGAAGAGGAGCTACTGTTCTTGTCAGTTTCCTAAGCAGAGTTGAACTAGGTATGGCCCGTGTGTAGGAAGCACAGTTCTTTTGTTCTGAGCAAGCTCACTGTTCTGGCCCTATAGGAAACACAATAGAATAGAAGAGTGCTCTTTTCCCTAAAGCAGAGTGTGTTTCTTGTAAGGTGAGCTAGCGTATGTTTCCCAGTCCTAAATGGAGTTGAATCGCATGCAGTTTCTAGTCCTACAAGCAAGAGTTGTTTTATGGTAAGAAGAGTCACTATTGCACTGCCATTGCCATACACAGGACAAATAGCACTGGCGTCTGTTCCCAGCAAGTACAGTGTATTGTACGGAAGAGGATCTACTGTTCTTGTCAGTTTCCTAGGCAGAGTTGAACTAGATATGGCCCGTGTGTGTAGTAAGCACAGTTCTTTTGTTCTGAGCAACTCACTGTTCGGACCCCATAGGAAACACAGTAGAGTAGAAGAGTGCTCTTTTCTCAAAAACAGAGTGTGTTTCATGTAAGTTGAGCTAGCATTTGTTTCCCAGTCCTAAATGGAGTTGAATCACATGAAGTTTCTGGTCTTACGAGCAAGAGTTGTTTTCTGGTAAGGAAAGTCACTATTGCACTCCCATTGCCATACACAGTGCAAATAGCACTCGCGTCTGTTCCCAGCAAGTACAGTGTATCAGACTGAAGAGGAGCTACTGTTCTTGTCAGTTTCCTAAGCAGAGTTGAAGTAGATATGGCCCGTGTGTAGGAAGCACAGTTCTTTTGTTGTGAGGAAGCTCGCTTTTCGGACCCCATAGGAAACACAGTAGAGTAGAAGAGTGCTCTTTTCTCAAAAGCAGAGTGTCTTTCTTGTAAGGTGAGCTAGCATTTGTTTCCCAGTCCTAAATGGAATTGAGTCACATGCAGATTTTGTCCTATGAGCAAGAGTTGTTTTCTGGTAAGACGAGTCACTATTGTGCTACAATTGCCATACACAGTGCAAATAGCACTCGCGTCTGTTCCTCGCAAGTACAGTGTATTGGACTGAAGAGGAGCTACTGTTCTTGTCAGTTTCCTAAGCAGAGTTGAACTAGATATGGCCCGTGTGTGTAGGAAGGACAGATCTTTTGTTCTGAGCAAGCTCACTGTTTGGACCCCATAGGAAACACAGTAGAGTAGAAGAGTGCTCTTTTCTCTAAAGCAGAGTGTGTTTCTTGTAAGGCGAGCTAGCGTTTGTTTCTCAGTCCTAAATGGAGTGGAATCACATGCAGTTTCTGGTCCTACGAGCAAGAGCTGTTTTCTGGTAAGGAAAGTCACTATTGTGCTCCTATTTTCATACACAGTGCAAATAGCACTCGCGTCTGATCCCAGCAAGTACAGTGTATCGGATTGAAGAGGAGCTACTGTTCTTGTCAGTTTCCTAAGCAGAGTTGAACTAGATATGGCCCGTGTGTAGGAAGCTCAGTTCTTATGTTCTGAGCAAGCTCACTGTTCTGGACCTTTAGGAAACACAGTAGAGTAGAAGAGTGCTCTTTTCTCTAAAGCAGAGTATGTTTCTTGTAGGGCAATCTAGCGTTTGTTTCCTAGTCCTAAATGGAGTTGAATCACATGCAGTTTCTTTTCCTACGAACAAGAGTTGTTTTCTGGTAAGGAAAGTCACTATTGCGCTGCCATTGCCATAAACAGGACAAATAGCACTGGCGTCTGTGGCCAGCAAGTACAGTGTATTGGACTGAAGAGGATCTACTGTTCTTGTCAGGTTCCTTAGCAGACTTGAACTAGATATGGCCGTGTGTATAGGAAGCACAATTTTTTTTGTTCTGAGCAAGCTCACTGTTTGGACCCCATAGGAAACACAGTAGAGTAGAAGAGTGCTCTTTTCTCAAAAGCAGACTGTGTTTCTTGTAAGGCGAGCTAGCGTTTGTTTCCCAGTCCTAAATGGAGTTGAATCACATGCAGTTTCTGGTCCTACGAGCAAGAGTTGTTTTCTGGTAAGGAAAGTCACTATTGCGCTCCCATTGACATACTCAGTGCAAATAGCAGTCCCGTCTGTTCCTAGCAAGTACAGTGTATTGGACTGAAGAGGAGCTACTGTTCTTCTCAGTTTCCTAAGCAGAGTTGAACTAGATATGCCCCGTGTGTGATTGAAGCACAGTTCTTTTGTTCTGAGCAAGCTCATTGTTCTGGCCCTATGGGAAACACAGTAGTTTAGAAGAGTGTTCTTTTCTCAAAAGCAGAGTGTGTTTCTTGTAAGGCGAGCTAGAGTTTGTGTCCCAGTCCTAAATGTAGTTGAGTCAAATGCAGTTTTTTGTCCTATGAGCAAGAGTTGTTTTCTGGTAAGACGAGACACTATTGTGCTCCAATTGCCCTACAAAGTGCAAATAGCACTCGTGTCTGTTCCCAGCAAGTACAGTGTGTTGGACGGAAGAGGTTCTACTGTTCTTTTTAGTTTCCTAAGCAGATTTGAACTAGATATGGCCCATGTGTGTAGGAAGCACGGTTCTTTTGTTCTGAGCAAGCTCACTGTTTGGACCCCATAGGAAACACAGTAGAGTAGAAGAGTGCTCTTTTCTCAAAAGCAGAGTGTGTTTCATGTAAGGCGAGGTAGCATTTGTTTCCCAGTCCTAAATGGAGTTGAATCACATGCACGTTCTGGTCCTACGAGCAAGAGTTGTTTTCTGGTAAGGAAACTCCCTATTGCGCTCCCATTGCCATATACAGTGCAAATAGCACTCGCGTCTGTTCCCAGCAAGTACAGTGTATCGGACTGAAAAGGAGCTACTGTTCTTGTCAGTTTCTTAAGCAGAGTTTAACTAGATATGGCCCGTGTGTAGGAAGCACAGTTCTTTTGTCCTGAGCAAGCTCACTGTTCTGGCCCTATAGGAAACACAGTAGAGTAGAAGAGTGCTCTTTTCTCTAAAGCAGAGTGTGTTTCTTGTAAGGCGAGGTAGCATTTGTTTCCCAGTCTTAAATGGAGTTGAAACACATGCAGTTTCTGGTCCTACGAGCAACAGTTGTTTTATGGTAAGAATAGTCACTATTGCGCTGCCATTGCCATACACAGGACAAATAGCACTGACGTGTGTTCCCAGCAAGTACAGTGTATTGGACTGAATAGGATCTACTGTTCTTTTCAGTTTCCTAAGCAGAGGTGAACTATATGGCCCATGTGTGTAGGAAGCACAGTTCTTTTGTTCTGAGCAAGCTCAATATTCGGACCCCATAGGAAACACAGTAGAGTAGAAGAGTGCTCTTTTCTCAAAAGCAGAGTGTGTTTCTTGTAAGGCAAGCTAGTGTTTGTTTCCTAGTCATAAATGCAATTGAATCACATGCAGTTTCTGGTCCTACGAGCAAGAGTGGTTTTCTGGTAAGGAAAGTCACTATTGCGCTCCCATTGCCATACACAGTGCAAATAGCATTCGCGTCTGATGCCAGCAGGTACAGTGTATCGGACTGAAGAGGAGCTACTGTTCTTGTCAGGTTCCTAAGCAGAGTTGAACTAGCTATGGCCCATGTGTGTAGGAAGCACAGTGTTTTTGTTCTGAGAAAGCTCACCGTTCTGGCCCTATGGGAAACACAGTAGAGTAGAAGAGTGCTCTTTTCTCAAAAGCAGAGTGTGTTTCTTGTAAGGCGAGCTAGAGTTTGTTTCCCAGTCCTAAATGGAGTTGAGTCACATGCAGTTTTTTGTCCTATGAGCAAGAGTTGTTTTCTGGTAAGAAGAGTCACTATTGTGCTCCCATTGCAATACACAGTGCAAATAGCACTCGAGTCTGTTCCCAGCAAGTACAGTGTATTGGACTGAATAGGATCTACTGTTCTTTTCAGTTTCCTGAGCAGAGGTGAACTATATGGCCCATGTGTGTAGGAAGCACAGTTCTTTTGTTCTGAGCAAGCTCACTGTTTGGACCCCATAGGAAACACAGTAGAGTAGAAGAGTGCTCTTTTCTCAAAAGCAGAGTGTGTTTCATGTAAGGCGAGCTAGCATTTGTTTCCCAGCCCTAAATGGAGTTGAATCACATGCAGTTTCTGGTCCTATGAACAAGAGTTGTTTTCTGGTAAGGAAAGTCACTATTGCACTCCCATTGCCATACACAGTGCAAATAGCACTGGCGTCTGTTCCCAGCAAGTACAGTGTATAGGACTGAAGAGGAGCTACTGTTCCTGTCACTTTCCTATGCAGAGTTGAACAAGATATGGCCCGTGTGTGTAGGAAGCTCAGTTCTTATGTTCTGAGCAAGCTCACCTTTCTGGCACTATGGAAAACACAGTAGAGTAGAAGAGTGCTCTTTTCTCAAAAGCAGAGTGTGTTTCTTGTAAGGCGAGCTAGATTTTGTTTCCCAGTCCTAAATGGAGTTGAGGCCCATGCAGTTTTTTTCCTACGAGCAAGAGTTGTTTTCTGGTAAGACGAGTCATAATTGTGCTCCCATTGCCATACACAGTGCAAATAGCACTCGCATCTGTTCCCAGCAAGTACAGTGTATTGGACTGAATAGGATCTACTGTTTTTTTCAGTTTCCTAAGCAGAGGTGAACTAGATATGGCCCATGTGTGTAGGAAGCACAGTTCTTTTGTTCTAAGCAAGCTCATTGTTCGGACCCCATAGGAAACACAGTAGAGTAGAAGAGTGCTCTTTTCTCAAAAGCAGAGTGTGTTTCTTGTAAGGCAAGCTAGTGTTTGTTTCCTAGTCCTAAATACAATTGAATCACATGCAGTTTCTGTTTCTACAGACAAGAGTTGTTTTCTGGTAAGGAAAGTCCCTATTGCGCTCCCATTGCCATACACAGTGCAAATAGCACTCGCGTCTGTTCCCAGCAAGTACAGTGTTGGACCGAAGACGAGCTACTGTTCTTGTCAGGTTCCTAAGCAGAGGTGAACTAGATATGGCCCATGTGTGTAGGAAGCACAGTTCTTTTGTTCTGAGCAAGCTCACCGTTCTGGCCCTATAGGAAACACAGTAGAGTATAAGAGTGCTCTTTTCTCTAAAGCAGAGTGTGTTTCTTGTAAGGCGAGCTACCGTTTGTTTCCCAGTCCTAAATGGAGTTGAAACACATGCAGTTTCTGGTCCTACGAGCAAGAGTTGTTTTATGGTAAGAATAGTCACTATTGCACTGCTATTGCCATACACAGGACAAATAGCACTGGCGTCTGTTCCCAGCAAGTGAAGTGTATTGGACTAAAGGGGATCTACTGTTCTTGTCAGGTTCCTAAGCAGAGTTGAACTAGATATGGCCCGTGTGTGTAGGAAGAACAGTTCTTTTGTTCTGAGCAAGCTCACTGTTCAGACCCCATAGGAAACACAGTAGGGTAGAAGAGTGCTCTTTTCTTAAAAGCAGAGTGTGTTTCATGTAAGGCGAGGTAGCGTTTGTTTCCCAGTCCTAAATGGAGTTGAATCACATGCAGTTTCTGGTCCTATGAGCAAGAGTTGTGTTCTGGTAAGGAAAGTCACTATTGCACTCTCATTGCCATACACAGTGCAAATAGCACTTGCGTCTGTTCCCAGCAAGTACAGTGTATCGGACTGAAGAGGAGCTACTGTTCTTGTCAGTTTCCTAACCAGAGTTGAACTAGATATGGCCCGTGTGTGTTGGAAACTCAGTTCTTATGTTCTGAGCAAGCTCACTGTTCTGGCCCTTTAGGAAACACAGTAGAGTAGAAGAGTTCTCTTTTCTCTAAAGCAGAGTGTGTTTCTTGTAAGGTGAGCTAGCGTTTGTTTCCCAGTCCTAAATGGAGTTGAATCGCATGCAGTTTCTGGTACTATGAGCAAGAGTTGTTTTCTGGTAAGGAAAGTCACTATTGCGCTGCAATTGCCATACACAGGACAAATAGCACTGGCGTCTGTTGCCAGCTAGTACAGTGTTGGACTGAAGAGGAGCTACTGTTCTTGTCAGGTTCCTAAGCAGAGTTGAACGAGATATGGTCTGTGTGTGTAGGAAGCACAGTTCTTTTGTTCTGAGCAAGCTCACTGTTCTGGCCCTATAGGAAACACAATAGACTAGAAGAGTGCTTCTTTCTCTAAAGCAGAGTGTGTTTCTTGTAAGGCGAGGTAGCGTTTGTTTCCCAGTCCTAAATAAAGTTGAATTCCATGCAGTTTCTGGTACTATGAGCAAGAGTTTTTTTCTGGTAAGGAAAGTCACTATTGCGCTGCCATTGCCATACACAGGACAAATAGCACTGGCGTCTGTTGCCAGCAAGTACAGTGTATTGGACTGAAGAGGATCTCCTGTTCTTGTCAGGTTCCTAAGCAGACTTGAACTAGATATGGCCGTGTGTGTAGGAAGCACAATTTTTTTTGTTCTGAGCAAGCTCACTGTTTGGACCCCATAGGAAACACAGTAGAGTAGAAGAGTGCTCTTTTCTCTAAAGCAGAGTGTGTGTCTTGTAAGGCGAGCTAGCGTTTGTTTCCCAGTCCTAAATGGAGTTGAAACACACGCAGTTTCTGGTCCTATGAGCAAGAGTTGTTTTATGGTAAGAATAGTCACTATTGCGTTGCCATTGCCATACACAGGACAAATAGCACTGGCGTCTGTCAGCAGCAAGTACAGTGTATTGGACTAAAGGGGATCTACTGTTCTTGTCAGGTACCTAAGCAGAGCTGAACTAGATATGGCCCGTGTGTGTAGGAAGAACAGTTATTATGTTCTGAGCAAGCTCACTGTTCTGGCCCTATAGGAAACACAGTAGACTAGAAGAGGGCTCCTTTCTCTAAAGCAGAGTGTGTTTCTTGTAAGGCGAGCTAGCGTTTGTTTCCCAGTCCTAAATGGAGTTGAATTCCATGAAGTTTCTGGTACTATGAGCAAGAGTTGTTTTCTGGTAAGGAAAGTCACTATTGCGCTGCAATTGCCATACACAGGACAAATAACACTGGCGTCTGTTGCCAGCAAGTACAGTGTATTGGACTGAAGAGGATCTACTGTTCTTGTCAGGTTCCTAAGCAGACTTGAACTAGATATAGCCGTGTGTATAGGAAGCACAATTTTTTTTGTTCTGAGCAAGCTCACTGTTTGGACCCCATAGGAAACACAGTAGAGTAGAAGAGTGCTCTTTTCTCAAAAGCAGAGTGTGTTTCTTGTAAGGCGAGCTAGCGTTTGTTTCCCAGTCCTAAATGGAGTTGAATCACATGCAGTCTCTGGTCCTACGAGCAAGAGTTGTTTTCTGGTAAGGAAAGTCACTATTGCGCTCCCATTGCCATACTCAGTGCAAATAGCACTCTCGTCTGTTCCTAGCAAGTACAGTGTATCGGACTGAAGAGGAGCTCCTGTTCTTGTCAGTTTCCTAAGCAGAGTTGAACTAGATATGGCCGTGTGTGTAGGAAGCACAGTTCTTTTGTCCTGAGCAAGCTCACTGTTCTGGCCCTATAGGAAACACAGTAGAGTAGAAGAGTGCTCTTTTCTCTAAAGCAGAGTGTGTTTCTTGTAAGGCGAGGAAGGGTTTGTTTCCCAGTCCTAAATGGAGTTGAAACAAATACAGTTTCTGGTCCTACGAGCAACAGTTGTTTTATGATAAGAATAGTCACTATTGCGCTGCCATTGCCATACACTGTGCAAATAGCACTGGCGTCTGTTCCCAGCAAGTACAGTGTATCGGACTGAAGAGGAGCTACTGTTCTTGTCAGTTTCCTAACCAGAGTTGAACTAGATATGGCCCGTGTGTGTTGGAAGCATAGTTATTATGTTCTGAGCATGCTCACTGTTCTGGCCCTATAGGAAACACAGTAGAGTAGAAGAGTGCTCTTTTCTCAAAAGCAGAGTGTGTTTCTTGTAAGGCAAGCTAGCGTTTTTTTCCCAGTCCTAAATGGAGTTGAATCCCATGCAGTTTCTGGTCCTACGAGCAAGAGTTGTTTTCTGGTAAGGAAAGTCACTATTGCGCTCCCATTGCCATACACAGTGCAAATAGCATTCGCGTCTGATGCCAGCAGGTACAGTGTATCGGACTGAAGAGGAGCTACTGTTCTTGTCAGGTTCCTAAGCAGAGTTGAACTAGCTATGGCCCATGTGTGTAGGAAGCACAGTTTTTTTGTTCTGAGAAAGCTCACCGTTCTGGCCCTATGGGAAACACAGTAGAGTAGAAGAGTGCTCTTTTCTCAAAAGCAGAGTGTGTTTCTTGTAAGGCGAGCTAGAGTTTGTTTCCCAGTCCTAAATGGAGTTGAGTCACATGCAGTTTTTTGTCCTATGAGCAAGAGTTGTTTTCTGGTAAGAAGAGTCACTATTGTGCTCCCATTGCAATACACAGTGCAAATAGCACTCGAGTCTGTTCCCAGCAAGTACAGTGTATTGGACTGAATAGGATCTACTGTTCTTTTCAGTTTCCTAAGCAGAGGTGAACTATATGGCCCATGTGTGTAGGAAGCACAGTTCTTTTGTTCTGAGCAAGCTCACTGTTTGGACCCCATAGGAAACACAGTAGAGTAGAAGAGTGCTCTTTTCTCAAAAGCAGAGTGTGTTTCATGTAAGGCGAGCTAGCATTTGTTTCCCAGCCCTAAATGGAGTTGAATCACATGCAGTTTCTGGTCCTATGAACAATAGTTGTTTTCTGGTAAGGAAAGTCACTATTGCACTCCCATTGCCATACACAGTGCAAATAGCACTGGCGTCTGTTCCCAGCAAGTACAGTGTATAGGACTGAAGAGGAGCTACTGTTCTTGTCACTTTCCTATGCAGAGTTGAACAAGATATGGCCCGTGTGTAGGAAGCTCAGTTCTTATGTTCTGAGCAAGCTCACCTTTCTGGCACTATGGAAAACACAGTAGAGTAGAAGAGTGCTCTTTTCTCAAAAGCAGAGTGTGTTTCTTGTAAGGCGAGCTAGATTTTGTTTCCCAGTCCTAAATGGAGTTGAGGCCCATGCAGTTTTTTTCCTACGAGCAAGAGTTGTTTTCTGGTAAGACGAGTCATAATTGTGCTCCCATTGCCATACACAGTGCAAATAGCACTCGCATCTGTTCCCAGCAAGTACAGTGTATTGGACTGAATAGGATCTACTGTTTTTTTCAGTTTCCTAAGCAGAGGTGAACTAGATATGGCCCATGTGTGTAGGAAGCACAGTTCTTTTGTTCTAAGCAAGCTCATTGTTCGGACCCCATAGGAAACACAGTAGAGTAGAAGAGTGCTCTTTTCTCAAAAGCAGAGTGTGTTTCTTGTAAGGCAAGCTAGTGTTTGTTTCCTAGTCCTAAATACAATTGAATCACATGCAGTTTCTGTTTCTACAGACAAGAGTTGTTTTCTGGTAAGGAAAGTCACTATTGCGCTCCCATTGCCATACACAGTGCAAATAGCACTCGCGTCTGTTCCCAGCAAGTACAGTGTTGGACCGAAGACGAGCTACTGTTCTTGTCAGGTTCCTAAGCAGAGGTGAACTAGATATGGCCCATGTGTGTAGGAAGCACAGTTCTTTTGTTCTGAGCAAGCTCACCGTTCTGGCCCTATAGGAAACACAGTAGAGTATAAGAGTGCTCTTTTCTCTAAAGCAGAGTGTGTTTCTTGTAAGGCGAGCTACCGTTTGTTTCCCAGTCCTAAATGGAGTTGAAACACATGCAGTTTCTGGTCCTACGAGCAAGAGTTGTTTTATGGTAAGAATAGTCACTATTGCACTGCTATTGCCATACACAGGACAAATAGCACTGGCGTCTGTTCCCAGCAAGTGAAGTGTATTGGACTAAAGGGGATCTACTGTTCTTGTCAGGTTCCTAAGCAGAGTTGAACTAGATATGGCCCGTGTGTGTAGGAAGAACAGTTCTTTTGTTCTGAGCAAGCTCACTGTTCAGACCCCATAGGAAACACAGTAGAGTAGAAGAGTGCTCTTTTCTTAAAAGCAGAGTGTGTTTCATGTAAGGCGAGGTAGCGTTTGTTTCCCAGTCCTAAATGGAGTTGAATCACATGCAGTTTCTGGTCCTATGAGCAAGAGTTGTGTTCTGGTAAGGAAAGTCACTATTGCACTCTCATTGCCATACACAGTGCAAATAGCACTTGCGTCTGTTCCCAGCAAGTACAGTGTATCGGACTGAAGAGGAGCTACTGTTCTTGTCAGTTTCCTAACCAGAGTTGAACTAGATATGGCCCGTGTGTGTTGGAAACTCAGTTCTTATGTTCTGAGCAAGCTCACTGTTCTGGCCCTTTAGGAAACACAGTAGAGTAGAAGAGTTCTCTTTTCTCTAAAGCAGAGTGTGTTTCTTGTAAGGTGAGCTAGCGTTTGTTTCCCAGTCCTAAATGGAGTTGAATCGCATGCAGTTTCTGGTACTATGAGCAAGAGTTGTTTTCTGATAAGGAAAGTCACTATTGCGCTGCCATTGCCATACACAGGACAAATAGCACTGGCGTCTGTTGCCAGCTAGTACAGTGTTGGACTGAAGAGGAGCTACTGTTCTTGTCAGGTTCCTAAGCAGAGTTGAGCGAGATATGGTCTGTGTGTGTAGGAAGCACAGTTCTTTTGTTCTGAGCAAGCTCACTGTTCTGGCCCTATAGGAAACACAATAGACTAGAAGAGTGCTTCTTTCTCTAAAGCAGAGTGTGTTTCTTGTAAGGCGAGGTAGCGTTTGTTTCCCAGTCCTAAATGGAGTTGAATTCCATGCAGTTTCTGGTACTATGAGCAAGAGTTTTTTTCTGGTAAAGAAAGTCACTATTGCGCTGCCATTGCCATACACAGGACAAATAGCACTGGCGTCTGTTGCCAGCAAGTACAGTGTATTGGACTGAAGAGGATCTCCTGTTCTTGTCAGGTTCCTAAGCAGACTTGAACTAGATATGGCCGTGTGTGTAGGAAGCACAATTTTTTTTGTTCTGAGCAAGCTCACTGTTTGGACCCCATAGGAAACACAGTAGAGTAGAAGAGTGCTCTTTTCTCTAAAGCAGAGTGTGTGTCTTGTAAGGCGAGCTAGCGTTTGTTTCCCAGTCCTAAATGGAGTTGAAACACACGCAGTTTCTGGTCCTATGAGCAAGAGTTGTTTTATGGTAAGAATAGTCACTATTGCGCTGCCATTGCATACACAGGACAAATAGCACTGGCGTCTGTTAGCAGCAAGTACAGTGTATTGGACTAAAGGGGATCTACTGTTCTTGTCAGGTACCTAAGCAGAGCTGAACTAGATATGGCCCGTGTGTGTAGGAAGAACAGTTATTATGTTCTGAGCAAGCTCACTGTTCTGGCCCTATAGGAAACACAGTAGACTAGAAGAGGGCTCCTTTCTCTAAAGCAGAGTGTGTTTCTTGTAAGGCGAGCTAGCGTTTGTTTCCCAGTCCTAAATGGAGTTGAATTCCATGAAGTTTCTGGTACTATGAGCAAGAGTTGTTTTCTGGTAAGGAAAGTCACTATTGCGCTGCAATTGCCATACACAGGACAAATAACACTGGCGTCTGTTGCCAGCAAGTACAGTGTATTGGACTGAAGAGGATCTACTGTTCTTGTCAGGTTCCTAAGCAGACTTGAACTAGATATAGCCGTGTGTATAGGAAGCACAATTTTTTTTGTTCTGAGCAAGCTCACTGTTTGGACCCCATAGGAAACACAGTAGAGTAGAAGAGTGCTCTTTTCTCAAAAGCAGAGTGTGTTTCTTGTAAGGCGAGCTAGCGTTTGTTTCCCAGTCCTAAATGGAGTTGAATCACATGCAGTCTCTGGTCCTACGAGCAAGAGTTGTTTTCTGGTAAGGAAAGTCACTATTGCGCTCCCATTGCCATACTCAGTGCAAATAGCACTCTCGTCTGTTCCTAGCAAGTACAGTGTATCGGACTGAAGAGGAGCTCCTGTTCTTGTCAGTTTCCTAAGCAGAGTTGAACTAGATATGGCCGTGTGTGTAGGAAGCACAGTTCTTTTGTCCTGAGCAAGCTCACTGTTCTGGCCCTATAGGAAACACAGTAGAGTAGAAGAGTGCTCTTTTCTCTAAAGCAGAGTGTGTTTCTTGTAAGGCGAGGAAGGGTTTGTTTCCCAGTCCTAAATGGAGTTGAAACAAATGCAGTTTCTGGTCCTACGAGCAACAGTTGTTTTATGATAAGAATAGTCACTATTGCGCTGCCATTGCCATACACTGTGCAAATAGCACTGGCGTCTGTTCCCAGCAAGTACAGTGTATCGGACTGAAGAGGAGCTACTGTTCTTGTCAGTTTCCTAACCAGAGTTGAACTAGATATGGCCCGTGTGTGTTGGAAGCTCAGTTCTTATGTTCTGAGCAAGCTCACTGTTCTGGCCCTTTAGGAAACACAGTAGAGTAGAAGAGTGCTCTTTTCTCTAAAGCAGAGTGTGTTTCTTGTAGGGAAAGCTAGCGTTTGTTTCCTAGTCCTAAATGGAGTTGAATCACATGCAGTTTCTGGTCCTACGAACAAGAGTTGTTTTCTGGTAAGGAAAGTCACTACTGTGCTCCCATTGCCATACACAGTGCAAATAGTACTCGCGTCTGTTCCCAGCAAGTACAGTGTTGGACTGAAGAGGAGCTACTGTTCTTGTCAGGTTCCTAAGCAGAGTTGAACTACATATGGTCTGTGTGTGTAGGAAGCACAGTTCTTTTGTTCTGAGCAAGCTCACTGTTTGGACCCCATAGGAAAAACAGTAGACTAGAAGAGTGCTTCTTTCTCAAAAGCAGAGTGTGTTTCTTGTAAGGCGAGGTAGCGTTTGTATCCCAGTCCTGAATGGAGTTGAATCGCATGCAGTTTCTGGTACTATGAGCAAGAGTTGTTTTCTGGTAAGGAAAGTCACTATTGCGCTGCCATTGCCATACACAGGACAAATAGCACTGGTGTCTGTTGCCAGCAAGTACAGTGTATTGGACTGAAGAGGATCTACTGTTCTTGTCAGGTTCCTAAGCAGACTTGAACTAGATATGGCCATGTGTGTAGGAAGCACAATTTTTTTTGTTCTGAGCAAGCTCACTGTTTGGACCCCATAGGAAACACAGTAGAGTAGAAGAGTGCTCTTTTCTCTAAAGCAGACTGTGTTTCTTGTAAGGCGAGCTAGCGTTTGTTTCCAATTCCTAAATGGAGTTGAAACACACGCAGTTTCTGGTCCTACGAGCAAGAGTTGTTTTATGGTAAGAATAGTCACTATTGCGCTGCCATTGCCATACTCAGGACAAATAGCACTGGCGTCTGTTAGCAGCAAGTACAGTGTATTGGACTAAAGGGGATCTACTGTTCTTGTCAGGTTCCTAAGCAGAGTTGAACTAGATATGGCCCGTTTGTGTAGGAAGAACAATTATTATGTTCTCAGCAAGCTCACTGTACTGGCCCTATTGGAAACACAGTAGACTAGAACAGTGCTCCTAACTCTAAAGCAGAGTGTGTTTCTTGTAAGGCGAGCTAGCGTTTGTTTCCCAGTCCTAAATGGAGTTGAATTCCATGAAGTTTCTGGTACTATGAGCAAGAGTTGTTTTCTGGTAAGGAAAGTCACTATTGCACTGCCATTGCCCTACACAGGACAAATAGCACTGGCATCTGTTCCCAGCAAGTACAGTGTATTGGACTAAAGGGGATCTATGGTTCTTGTCAAGTTCCTAAGCAGAGTTGAACTAGATATGGCCCGTGTGTGTAGGAAGCATAGTTATTATGTTCTGAGCATGCTCACTGTTCTGGCCCTATAGGAAACACAGTAGAGTAGAAGAGTGCTCTTTTCTCAAAAGCAGAGTGTGTTTCTTGTAAGGCAAGCTAGTGTTTTTTTCCTAGTCCTAAATGCAATTGAATCACATGCAGTTTCTGGTTCTACAAACAAGAGTTGTTTTCTGGTAAGGAAAGTCACTATTGTGCTCCCATTGCCATTCACAGTGCAAATAGCACTCGCGTCTGTTCCCAGCAAGTACAGTGTTGGACTGAAGACGAGCTACTGTTCTTGTCAGGTTCCTAAGCAGAGGTGAACTAGATACGGCCCATGTGTGTAGGAAGCACAGTTCTTTTGTTCTGAGCAAGCTCACCGTTCTGGCCCTATAGGAAACACAGTAGAGTATAAGAGTGCTCTTTTCTCTAAAGCAGAGTGTGTTTCTTGTAAGGCGAGCTAGCGTTTGTTTCCCAGTCCTAAATGGAGTTGAAACACATGCAGTTTCTGGTCCTACGAGCAAGAGTTGTTTCATGGTAAGAATAGTCACTATTGCGCTGCTATTGCCATACACAGGACAAATAGCACTGGCGTCTGTTCCCAGCAAGTACAGTGTATTGGACTAAAGGGGATCTACTGTTCTTGTCAGGTTCCTAAGCAGAGTTGAACTAGATATGGCCCGTTTGTGTAGGAACACAGTTCTTTTTTTCTGAGCAAGCTCACTGTTCGGACCCCATAGGAAACACAGTAGAGTAGAAGAGTGCTCTTTTCTCAAAAGCAGAGTGTGTTTCATGTAAGGCAAGGTAGCGTTTGTTTCCCAGTCCTAAATGGAGTTGAATCACATGCAGTTTCTGGTCTTATGAGCAAGAGTTGTGTTCTGGTAAGGAAAGTCACTATTGCACTCCCATTGCCTTACAAAGTGCAAATAGCACTGGCGTCTGTTCCCAGCAAGTACAGTGTATCGGACTGAAGAGGAGCTACTGTTCTTGTCAGTTTCCTAAGCAGAGTTGAACTAGATATGGCCCGTGTGTGTAGGAAGCACAGTTATTATGTTCTGAGCAAGCTCACTGTTCTGGCCCTATAGGAAACACAGTAGAGTAGAAGAGTGCTCTTTTCTCAAAAGCAGGGTGTGTTTCTTGTAAGGCAAGCTAGCGTTTTTTTCCCAGTCCTAAATGGAGTTAAATCACATGCAGTTTCTGGTCCTACGAGCAAGAGTTGTTTTCTGGTAAGGAAAGTCACTATTGCGCACCCATTTCCATACACAGTGCAAATAGCACTCGCGTCTGATCCCAGCAAGCACAGTGTATCGGACTGAAGAGGAGCTACTGGTCTTTCAGTTTCCTAAGCAGAGTTGAACTAGATATGCCCGTGTGTGTAGGAAGCACAGTTCTTTTGTTCTGAGCAAGTTCACCGTTCTGGCTTTATGGGAAACACAGTAGAGTAGAAGAGTGCTCTTTTCTCAAAAGCAGAGTGTGTTTCTTGTAAGGCGAGCTAGAGTTTGTTTCCCAGTCCTAAATGGAGTTGAGTCACATTCAGTTTTTTGTCCTACGAGCAAGAGTTGTTTTCTGGTAAGACGAGTCACTATTGTGCTCCCATTGCCATACACAGTGCAAATAGCACTCGCGTCTGTTCCCATCATGTACAGTGTATTGGACTGAAGAGGATCTACTGTTCTTGTCAGGTTCCTAAGCAGACTTGAACTAGATATGGCCGTGTGTGTAGGAAGCACAATTTTTTTTTGTTCTGAGCAAACTCACTGTTTGGACCCCATAGGAAACACAGTAGAGTAGAAGAGTGCTCTTTTCTCAAAAGCAGAGTGTGTTTCTTGTAAGGCGAGCTAGCGTTTGTTTCACAGTCCTAAATGGAGTTGAATCACATGCAGTTTCTGGTCCTACGAGCAAGAGTTGTTTTCTGGTAAGGAAAGTCACTATTGAGCTCCCATTGCCATACACAGTGCAAATAGCACTCCCGTCTCTTCCTAGCAAGTATAGTGTATTGGACTGAAGAGGAGCTACTGTTCTTCTCAGTTTCCTAAGCAGAGTTGAACTAGATATGGCCCGTGTGTGTAGGAAGCACAGTTATTATGTTCTGAGCAAGCTCACTGTTCTGGCCCTATAGGAAACACAGTAGAGTAGAAGAGTGCTCTTTTCTCAAAAGCACGGTGTGTTTCTTGTAAGGCAAGCTAGCGTTTTTTTTCCAGTCCTAAATGGAGTTGAATCACATGCAGTTTCTGGTCCTACGAGCAAGAGTTGTTTTCTGTTAAGGAAAGTCACTATTGCGCTCCCATTTCCATACACAGTGCAAATAGCACTCGCGTCTGATCCCAGCAAGTACAGTGTATTGGACTGAAGATGATCTACTGTTCTTTTCAGTTTCCTAAGCAGAGTTCACCTAGATATGGCCCATGTGTGTAGGAAGCACAGTTATTATGTTCTGAGCAAGCTCACTGTTCTGGCCGTATAGGAAACACAGTAGAGTAGAAGAGTACTCTTTTCTCAAAAGCAGAGTGTGTTTCATGTAAGGCGAGCTAGCATTTGTTTGCCAGTCCTAAATGGAGTTGAATAACATGCACTTTCTGGTCCTACGAGCAAGAGTTGTTTTCTGGTAAGGAAAGTCCCTATTGTGCTCCCATTGCCATATACAGTGCAAATAGCACTGGCGTCTGTTCCCAGCAAGTACAGTGTATTGGACTGAATAGAATCTACTGTTCTTTTCAGTTTCCTAAGCAGAGGTGAACTAGGTATTGCCCATGTGTGTAGGAAGCACAGTTCTTTTGTTCTGAGCAAGCTCACTGTTCGGACCCCATAGGAAACACAGTAGAGTAGAAGAGTGCTCTTTTCTCAAAAGCAGAGTGTGTTTCATGTAAGGAGAGGTAGCATTTGTTTCCCAGTCTTAAATGGAGTTGAATCACATGCAGTTACCTGTCCTGCGAGCAAGAGTTGTTTTCTGGTAAGGAAAGTCACTATTGCGCTCACATTGACATACACAGGGCAAATAGCCCTGGCGTATGTTCCCAGCAAGTACAGTGTATCGGACTGAAGAGGAGCTACTGTTCTTGTCAGTTTCCTAAGCAGAGGTGAACTAGATATGGCCCGTGTGTGTAGGAAGCACAGTTCTTTTGTTCTGAGCAAGCTCACTGTTCTGGCCCTATAGGAAACACAGTAGAGTAGAAGAATGCTCTTTTCTCTAAAGCAGAGTGTGTATCTTGTAAGGCGAGCTAGCGTTTGTTTCCCAGTCCTAAATGGATGTGAAACTCATGCAGTTTCTGGTCCTATGAGCAAGAGTTGTTTTATGGTAAGAATAGTCACTATTGCGCTGCCATTGCCATACACAGGACAAATAGCACTGGCGTCTGTTCACATCAAGTACAGTGTATTGGACTAAAGGGGATCTATTGTTCTTGTCAGGTTCCTAAGCAGAGTTGAACTAGATATGGCCCGTGTGTGTAGGAAGCACAGTTATTATGTTCTGAGCAAGCTCACTGTTCTGGCCCTATAGGAAACACAGTAGAGTAGAAGAGTGCTCTTTTCTCTAAAGCAGAGTGTGTATCTTGTAAGGCAAGGTAGCGTTTGTTTCCTAGTCCTAAATGGAGTTGAGTCACAGGCAGTTCCTGGTCCTACGAACAAGAGTTGTTTTCTGGTAAGGAAAGTCACGATTGTGCTCCCATTGCCATACACAGTGCAAATAGCACTCCCGTCTGTTGCCAGCAAGTACAGTGTTGGACTGAAGATTAGCTACTGTTCTTGTCAGGTTCCTAAGCAGAGTTGAACTACATATGGTCCGTGTGTGTAGGAAGCACAGTTCTTTTGTTCTGAGCAAGCTCACTGTTTGGACCCCATAGGAAACACAGTATTGTAGAAGAGTGCTCTTTTTTCTAAAGCAGAGTGTATTTCTTGTAAGGCGAGCTAGCGTTTGTTTCCCAGTCCTAAATGGAGTTGAAACACATGCAGTTTCTGGTACTATGAGCAAGAGTTGTTTTCTGGTAAGGAAAGTCACTATTGCGCTGCCATTGCCATACACAGGACAAATAGCACTGGCATCTGTTGCCAGCAAGTACAGTGTATTGGACAGAAGAGGAGCTACTGTTCTTGTCAGGTTCCTAAGCAGACTTGAACCAGACATGGCCTTGTGTGTAGGAAGCACAATTTTTTTTTGTTCTGAGCAAGCTCACTGTTTGGACCCCATAGGAAACACATTAGAGTAGAAGAGTGCTCTTTTCTCAAAAGCAGAGTGTGTTTCTTGTAAGGCGAGCTAGCGTTTGTTTCCCAGTCCTAAATCTAGTTGAATCACATGCAGTTTCTTGTCCTACCAGCAAGAGTTGTTTTCTGGTAAGGAAAGTCACTAATGCGCTCCCATTGCCACACAGTGCAAATAGCACTCCCGTCTCTTCCTAGCAAGTATAGTGTATTGGACTGAAGAGGAGCTACTGTTCTTCTCAGTTTCCTAAGCAGAGTTGAACTAGATATGGGCCGTGTGTGTAGGAAGCACAGTTATTATGTTCTGAGCAAGCTCACTGTTCTGGCCCTATAGGAAACACAGTAGAGTAGAAGAGTGCTCTTTTCTCAAAAGCAGGGTGTGTATCTTGTAATGCAAGCTAGCGTTTTTTTCCCAGTCCTAAATGGAGTTGAATCACATTCAGTTTCTGGTCCTACGAGCAAGAGTTGTTTTCTGTTAAGGAAAGTCACTATTGCGCTCCCATTGCCATACACAGTGCAAATAGCACTCGCGTCTGTTCCCAGCAAGTACAGTGTATTGGACTGAAGAGGAGCTACTGTTCTTTCAGTTTCCTAAGCAGAGTTGAACTAGATATGCCCCGTGTGTGTAGGAAGCACAGTTCTTTTGTTCTGAGCAAGTTCACCGTTCTGGCAATATGGGAAACACTGTAGAGTAGAAGAGTGCTCTTTTCTCAAAAGCAGAGTGTGTTTCCTGTAAGGCGAGCTAGAGTTTGTTTCCCAGTCCTAAATGGAGTTGAGTCACATGCAGTATTTTGTCCTACGAGCAAGAGTTGTTTTCTGGTAAGACGAGTCACTATTGTGCTCCCATTGCCATACACAGTGCAAATAGCACTCGCGTCTGTTCCCAGCAAGTACAGTGTATTGGACTGAAGAGGATCTACTGTTCTTTTCAGTTTCCTAAGCAGAGTTGACCTAGATATGGCCCATGTGTGTAGGAAGCACAGTTCTTTTGTTCTGAGCAAGCTCACTGTTTGGACAGCATAGGAAACACAGTAGAGTAGAAGAGTACTCTTTTCTCAAAAGCAGAGTGTGTTTCATGTAAGGCGAGCTAGCATTTGTTTGCCAGTCCTAAATGGAGTTGAATCACATGCACTTTCTGGTCCTACGAGCAAGAGTTGTTTTCTGGTAAGGAAAGTCCCTATTGCGCTCCCATTGCCATATACAGTGCAAATAGCACTGGCGTCTGTTCCCAGCAAATACAGTGTATCGGACTGAAGAGGAGCTACTATTCTTGTCAGTTTCCTAAGCAGAGTTGAACTAGATATGGCCCGTGTGTAGGAAGCACAGTTCTTTTGTTCTGAGCAAGCTCACTGTTCTTGCCCTATAGGAAACACAGTAGAGTAGAAGAGTGTTCTTTTCTCTAAAGCAGAGTGTGTTTCTTGTAAGGCGAGCTAGCATTTGTTTCCCAGTCCGAAATGGAGTTGAAACACATGCAGTTTCTGGTCCTACGAGCAAGAGTTGTTTTATGGTAAGAATAGTCACTATTGCGCTGCCATTGCCATACACAGGACAAATAGCACTGGCGTCTGTTCCCAGCAAGTACAGTGTATTGGACTAAAGGGTATCTACTGTTCTTGTCAGGTTCCTAAGCAGAGTTGAACTAGATATGGCCCGTGTGTGGAGGAAGCACAGTTATTACATTCTGAGCAAGCTCACTGTTCTGGCCCTATAGGAAACACAGTAGAGTAGAAGAGTGCTCTTTTCTCAAAAGCAGAGTGTGTTTCATGTAAGGCGAGGTAGCATTTGTTTTCCAGTCTTAAATGGAGTTGAATCACATGCAGATACTGGTCCTATGAGCAAGAGTTGTTTTCTGGTAAGGAAAGTCACTATTGCGCTCCCATTGACAAACACAGTGCAAATAGCCCTGGCGACTGTTCCCAGCAAGTACAGTGAATCGGAATGAAGAGGAGCTACTGTTCTTGTCAGTTTCCTAAACAGAGTTGAACTAGATATGGCCCGTGTGCGTAGGAAGCTCAGTTCTTATGTTCTGAGCAAGCTCACTGTTCTGGCCCTATAGGAAACACTGTAGAGTAGAAGAGTGCTCTTTTCTCAAAAGCAGAGTGTGTTTTTTGTAAGGCGAGCTAGCGTTTGTTTCCAGTTCTAAATGGTGTTGAATCACATGCAGTTTCTGGTCCTAAGAGCAAGAGTTGTTTTCTGGTAAGAAGAGTCACTATTGTGCTCCCATTTTCATACACAGGGCAAATAGCACTGGCGTCTGTTTCCAGCCTGTACACTGTATTGGACTGAAGAGGATCTATTGTTCTTGACAGTTTCCTAAGCAGAGTTGAACTAGATATAGCCCGTGTGTGTAGGAAGCACAGTTCTTTTGTTCTGAGCAAGCTACTGTTCTGGCCGTATAGGAAACCCAATAGAGTAGAAGAGTGCTCTTTTCTCAAAAGCAGAGTGTGTTTCTTGTAAGGCGACCTAGCTTTTTTTTCCCAGTCCAAAATGGAGTTGAATAACATGCAGTTTCTGGTTTTTTGAGCAAGAGTTGTTTTCTGATAAGAAGAGTAACTATAGCGCTCCCATTGTCATACACAAGGCAAATAGCACTGGCGACTGTTCCCAGCATGTACAGTGTATTGGACTGAGGAGGATCTACTGTTCTTGTCAGTTGGCTAAGCAAAATTGAACTAGATATGGCCGTGTGTGTAGGAAGCACAGTTCTTTTCTTCTGAGGAAGCTCACTGTTCAAACCCCATAGGAAACACAGTAGAGTAGAAGAGTGCTCTTTTCTCAAAAGCAGAGTGTGTTTCTTGTAAGGCAAGCTAGCGTTTGTTTCCCAGTCCTAAATGGAGTTGAATCACATGCAGTTTCTGGTGCTATGAGCAAGAGTCGTTTTCTGGTAAGAAGAGTCACTATTGCGCTCCCTTTGTCATACATAGGGCAAATAGCACTGGCGTCTGTTCCCAGCATGTACAGTGTATTGGACTGAAGAGGATCTACTGTTATTGTCAGTTTCCTAAGTAGAATTGAACTAGATATGGCCGTATGTGTAGGAAGCACAGTTCTTTTGTTCTGAGGAAGCTCAATGTTCTGGCCCTATATGAAACACAATAGAGTAGAAGAGTGCTCTTTTCTCAAAAGCAGAGTGTGTTTCTTGTAAGGAGAGCTAGCGTTTGTTTCCCAGTCCTAAATGGAGTTGAATCACATGCAGCTGTTGGTCTCACGAGCAAGAGTTGTTTTCTGGTAAGAAAAGTCACTATTGCGCTCCCATTGCCATACACAGTACAAATAGCACTCGCGTATGTTGCCAGCAAGTACAGTGTATTGGACTGAAGAGGAGCTACTGTTCTTGTCAGTTTCCTAAGCACAGTTGAACTAGATATGGCCCGTGTGTGTAGGAAGCACAGTTCTTTTGTTCTGAGCAAGCTCACTGTTCGGACCCAATAGGAAACACAGTAGAGTAGAAGAGTGCTCTTTTCTCAAAAGCAGAGTGTGTTTCTTGTAAGGCGAGCTACCATTTGTTTCCCAGTCTTAAATGGTGTTGAATCACATGCATTTTCTGGTCCTAAGGGCAAGAGTAGTTTTCTGGTAAGAAGGGTCACTATTGTGCTCCCATTGTCATACACAGGGCAAATAGCACTGGCGTCTATTCCCAGCCTGTACACTGTATTGGACTGAAGAGGATCTATTGTTCTTGTCAGTTTCCTAAGCAGAGTTGAACTAGATATAGCCGTGTGTGTAGGAAGCACAGTTCTTTTTTTCTGAGCAAGCTCACTGTTCTGGCCCTATAGGAAACACAATAGAGTAGAAGAGTGCTCTTTTCCAAAAGCAGAGTGTGTTTCTTGTAAGGCGACCTAGCTTTTTTTTCCCAGTCCTAAATGGAGTTGAATCACATGCAGTTTCTGGTCCTTCGAGCCAGAGTTGTTTTCTTGTAAGAAGAGTAACTAATGTGCTCCCATTGTCATACACAGGGCAAATAGCACTGGCGACTGTTCCCAGCATGTACAGTGTATTGGACTGAAGAAGATCTAGTGTTCTTGTCAGTATGCTAAGCAGCATTGAACTAGATATGGCCGTGTGTGTAGGAAGCACAGTTCTTTTGTTCTGAGGAAGCTCAATGTTCTGGCCCTATAGGAAACACAGTAGAGTAGAAGAGTGCTCTTTTCTCAAAAGCAGAGTGTGTTTCTTATAAGGCGAGCTAGCGTTTGTTTCCCATTCCTAAATGGAGTTGAAACACATGCAGTTTCTGGTCCTACGGTCAAGAGTTGTTTTCTGGTAAGAAGAGTCACTATTGTGCTCCCTTTGTCATACACAGGGCAAATAGCACTGGCGTCTGTTCCCAGCATGTACAGTGTATTGGACTGAGGAGGATCTACTGTTCTTGTCAGTATGCTAAGCAGAGTTGAAATAGATATGACCCGTGTGTGTAGGAAGCACAGTTCTTTTGTTCTGAGCAAGCTTACTATTCAGACCACATAGGAAACACAGTAGAGTAGAAGAGTGCTCTTTTCTCAAAAGCAGAGTGTGTTTCTTTTAAGGCGAGCTAGTGTTTGTTTCCCAGTCCCAAATGGAGTTGAATCACATGCAGTTGTTGGTCCCATGAGCAAGAGTTGTTTTCTGGTAAAGAAAGTCACTATTGCGCTCCCATTGCCATACACAGTGCAAATAGGACTCGTGACTTTTGCCAGCAACTACAGTGTATTGGACTGAAGAGGAGCTACTGTTCTTGTCAGTTGGCTAAGCAGAATTGAACTAGATATGGCCGTGTGTGTAGGAAGCACAGTTCTTTTCTTCTGATGAAGCTCACTGTTTGGACCCCATAGGAAACACAGTAGAGTAGAAGAGTGCTCTTTTCTCAAAAGCAGAGTGTGTTTCTTTTAAGGCGAGCTAGCGTTTGTTTCCCAGTCCTAAATGGAGTTGAATCACATGCAGTTTGTGGTCCTACGAGCAAGAGTTGTTTTCTGCTAAGAAGAGTCACTATTGTGCTCCTTTGTCATACACAGGGCAAATAGCACTGGCGTCTGTTCCCAGCATGTACAGTGTATTGGACTGAAGAGGATCTACTGTTCTTGTCAGTTTCATAAGCAGAATTGAAATAGATATGGCCGTGTGTGAAGGAAGCACAGTTCTTTTCTTCTGAGCAAGCTCACTGTTCTGGCCCTATAGGAAACACAGTAGAGTAGAATAGTGATCTTTTCTCAAAAGCAGAGTGTGTTTCTTGTAAGGCGAGCTAGCATTTGTTTCCCAGTCCTAAATTGCGTTGAGTCACATGCAGTTTCTGGTTCTATGAGCAATAGTTGTTTTCTGGTAAGAAGAGTCACTATTGTGCTCCCATTGTCATACACAGGGCAAATAGCACTGGCGTCTGTACCCAGCATGTACAGTGTATTGGACTGAAGAGGGTCTAATGTTCTTGTCAGTTTCCTAAGCAGAGTTGAAGTAGATATGGCCCGTGTGTGCAGGAAGCACAGTTCTTTTGTTCTGAGCAAGCTTACTGTTCAGACCCCATAGGAAACACAGTAGAGTAGAAGATTGCTCTTTTCTCAAAAGCAGAGTGTGTTTCTTGTAAGGCGACTAGCGTTTGTTTCCCATTCCTAAATGGAGTTGAATCATATGCAGTTTCTGGTCCTATGAGCAAGAGTCGTTTTCTGGTAAGAAGAGTCACTATTGCGCTCCCTTTGTCATACATAGGGCAAATAGCACTGGCGTCTGTTCCCAGCATGTACAGTGTATTGGACTGAAGAGGATCTACTGTTATTGTCAGTTTCCTAAGTAGAATTGAACTAGATATGGCCGTATGTGTAGGAAGCACAGTTCTTTTGTTCAGAGCAAGCTCACTGTTCAGACTTCATAGGAAACACAGTAGAGTAGAAGAGTGCTCTTTTTTCAAAAGCAGAGTGTGTTCCTTGTAAGGCGAGCTAGCATTTGTTTCACAGTCCTAAATGGAGTTGAATCACATGCAGTTTCTGGTCCTTCGAGCAAGAGTTGTTTTCTGGTAAAAAGAGTCACTATTGCGCTCCCATTGACATACACAGGGCAAATAGCACTGGCGTCTGTTCCCAGCTTATACAGTGTATTGGACTGAAGAGGATCTACTGTTCTTGTCAGTTTCCTAAGGAGAGTTGAACTAGATATGGCCCGTGTGTGTAAGAAGCACAGTTCTTTTGTTCTGAGCAAGCTCACTGTTCTGGCCCTATAGGAAACACAGTAGAGTAGAAGAGTGCTCTTTTCTCAAAAGCAGAGTGTGTTTCTTGTAAGGAGAGCTAGCGTTTGTTTCCCAGTCCTAAATGGAGTTGAATCACATGCAGTTGTTGGTTTCACGAGCAAGAGTTGTTTTCTGGTAAGGAAAGTCACTATTGCGCTCCCATTGCCATACACAGTACAAATAGCACTCGCGGCTGTTGCCAGCAAGTACAGTGTATTGGACTGAAGAAGAGCTACTGTTCTTGTCAGTTTCCTAAGCAGAGTTGAACTAGATATGGCCCGTGTGTAGGAAGCACAGTTCTTTTGTTCTGAGCAAGCTCACTGTCGGACCCAATAGGAAACACAGTAGAGTAGAAGAGTGCTCTTTTTTCAAAAGCAGAGTGTGTTCCTTGTAAGGCGACCTAGCTTTTTTTTTCCCAGTCCTAAATGGAGTTGAATCACATGCAGTTTCTGGTTTTTCCAGCAAAAGTTGTTTTCTTGTAAGAAGAGTAACTATTGCGCTCCCATTGTCATACACAGGACAAATAGCACTGGCGACTGTTCCCAGCATGTACAGTGTATTGGACTGAAGAAGATCTACTATTCTTGTCAGTTTGCTAAGCAGAATTGAACTAGATATGGCCGTGTGTGTAGGAAGCACAGTTCTTTTGTTCTGAGGAAGCTCACTGTTCTGGCCTTATAGGAAACACAGTAGAGTAGAAGAGTGCTCTTTTCTCAAAAGCAGAGTGTGTTTCTTGTAAGGCCAGCTAGCGTTTATTTCCCAGTCCTAAATGGAGTTGAATCACATGCAGTTTCTGGTCCTACGAGCAAGAGTTGTTTTCTGGTAAGAAGAGTCACTATTGCGTTCCCATTGTCATTCACAGGGCAAATAGCACTGGTGTCTGTTCCCAGCATGTACAGTGTATTGGACTGAAGAAGATCTAGTGTTCTTGTCAGTTTCCTAAGCAGAGTTGAACTAGATATAGCCCGTCTGTGTTGGAAGCACAGTTTTTTTTTTCTGAGCAAGCTCACTGTTCTGGCCCCATAGAAAACACATTAGAGTAGAAGAGTGCTCTTTTCTCAAAAGCAGAGTGTGTTTCTTGTAAGGCGAGCTAGCGTTTGTTTCCCAGTCCTAAATGGAGTTGAATCACATGCAGTTTCTGGTCCTATGAGCAAGAGTTGTTTTATGGTAAGAAGAGTCACTATTGCGCTCCCATTGCCATACACAGTGCAAATAGCACTCATGTCTGTTGCCAGCAAGTACAGTGTATTGGACTGAAGAGGAGCTACTGTTCTTGTCAGTTTCCTAAGCACAGTTGAACTAGATATGGCCCGTGTGTGGAGGAAGCACAGTTCTTTTGTTCTGAGCAAGCTCACTGTAAGGACCCAATAGGAAACACAGTAGAGTAGAAGAGTGCTCTTTTCTCAAAAGCAGAGTTTGTTTTTTGTAAGGCGAGCTAGCGTTTGTTTCCCAGTCCTAAATGGTGTTGAATCACATGCAGTTTCTGGTCCTAAGAGCAAGAGTTGTTTTCTGGTAAGTAGAGTCACTATTGTGCTCCCATTTTCATACACAGGGCAAATAGCACTGGCGTCTGTTCCCAGCCTGTACACTGTATTGGACTGAAGAAGATCTATTGTTCTTGTCAGTTTCCTAAGCAGAGTTGAACTAGATATAGCCCGTGTGTGTAGGAAGCACAGTTCTTTTGTTCTGAGCAAGCTCACTGTTCTGGCCCTATAGGAAACACAATAGAGTAGACAAGTGCTCTTTTCTCAAAAGCAGAGTGTGTTTCTTGTAAGGCGACCGATCTTTTTTTTCCCAGTCCTAAATGGAGTTGAATAACATGCAGTTTCTGGTTTTTCGAGCAAGAGTTGTTTTCTGGTAAGAAGAGTAACTATTGCGCTCCCATTGTCATACACAGGGCAAATAGCACTGGCGACTGTTCCCAGCATGTACAGTGTATTGGACTGAAGAGGATGTACTGTTCTTGTCAGTTGGCTAAGCAGAATTGAACTAGATATGGCCGTGTGTGTAGGAAGCACAGTTCTTTTTTTCTGAGGAAGCTCACTGTTCAAACCCCATAGGAAACACAGTAGAGTGGAAGAGTGCTCTTTTCTCAAAAGCAGAGTGTGTTTCTTGTAAGGCGAGCTAGCGTTTGTTTCCCAGTCGTAAATGGAGTGGAATCCCATGCAGTTTCTGGTCCTACGAGCAACAGTCGTTTTCTGGTAAGAAGAGTCACTATTGCGCTCCCTTTGTCATACACAGGGCAAATAGCACTGGTGTCTGTTCCCAGCATGTACAGTGTATTGGACTGAAGAAAATCTACTGTTCTTGTCAGTATGCTAAGCAGAATTGAACTAGATATGGCCGTGTGTGTAGGAAGCACAGTTCTTTTGTTCTGAGGAAGCTCAATGTTCTGGCCCTATATGAAACACAGTAGAGTAGAAGAGTGCTCTTTTCTCAAAAGCAGAGTGTGTTTCTTGTAAGGAGAGCTAGCGTTTGTTTCCCAGTCCTAAATGGAGTTGAATCACATGCAGCTGTTGGTCTCACGAGCAAGAGTTGTTTTCTGGTAAGAAAAGTCACTATTGCGCTCCCATTGCCATACACAGTACAAATAGCACTCGCGTATGTTGCCAGCAAGTACAGTGTATTGGACTGAAGAGGAGCTACTGTTCTTGTCAGTTTCCTAAGCACAGTTGAACTAGATATGGCCCGTGTGTGTAGGAAGCACAGTTCTTTTGTTCTGAGCAAGCTCACTGTTCGGACCCAATAGGAAACACAGTAGAGTAGAAGAGTGCTCTTTTCTCAAAAGCAGAGTGTGTTTCTTGTAAGGCGAGCTACCATTTGTTTCCCAGTCTTAAATGGTGTTGAATCACATGCATTTTCTGGTCCTAAGGGCAAGAGTAGTTTTCTGGTAAGAAGGGTCACTATTGTGCTCCCATTGTCATACACAGGGCAAATAGCACTGGCGTCTATTCCCAGCCTGTACACTGTATTGGACTGAAGAGGATCTATTGTTCTTGTCAGTTTCCTAAGCAGAGTTGAACTAGATATAGCCGTGTGTGTAGGAAGCACAGTTCTTTTTTTCTGAGCAAGCTCACTGTTCTGGCCCTATAGGAAACACAGTAGAGTAGAAGAGTGCTCTTTTCCAAAAGCAGAGTGTGTTTCTTGTAAGGCGACCTAGCTTTTTTTTCCCAGTCCTAAATGGAGTTGAATCACATGCAGTTTCTGGTCCTTCGAGCCAGAGTTGTTTTCTTGTAAGAAGAGTAACTAATGTGCTCCCATTGTCATACACAGGGCAAATAGCACTGGCGACTGTTCCCAGCATGTACAGTGTATTGGACTGAAGAAGATCTAGTGTTCTTGTCAGTATGCTAAGCAGCATTGAACTAGATATGGCCGTGTGTGTAGGAAGCACAGTTCTTTTGTTCTGAGGAAGCTCAATGTTCTGGCCCTATAGGAAACACAGTAGAGTAGAAGAGTGCTCTTTTCTCAAAAGCAGAGTGTGTTTCTTATAAGGCGAGCTAGCGTTTGTTTCCCATTCCTAAATGGAGTTGAAACACATGCAGTTTCTGGTCCTACGGTCAAGAGTTGTTTTCTGGTAAGAAGAGTCACTATTGTGCTCCCTTTGTCATACACAGGGCAAATAGCACTGGCGTCTGTTCCCAGCATGTACAGTGTATTGGACTGAGGAGGATCTACTGTTCTTGTCAGTATGCTAAGCAGAGTTGAAATAGATATGACCCGTGTGTGTAGGAAGCACAGTTCTTTTGTTCTGAGCAAGCTTACTATTCAGACCACATAGGAAACACAGTAGAGTAGAAGAGTGCTCTTTTCTCAAAAGCAGAGTGTGTTTCTTTTAAGGCGAGCTAGTGTTTGTTTCCCAGTCCCAAATGGAGTTGAATCACATGCAGTTGTTGGTCCCATGAGCAAGAGTTGTTTTCTGGTAAAGAAAGTCACTATTGCGCTCCCATTGCCATACACAGTGCAAATAGGACTCGTGACTTTTGCCAGCAACTACAGTGTATTGGACTGAAGAGGAGCTACTGTTCTTGTCAGTTGGCTAAGCAGAATTGAACTAGATATGGCCGTGTGTGTAGGAAGCACAGTTCTTTTCTTCTGATGAAGCTCACTGTTTGGACCCCATAGGAAACACAGTAGAGTAGAAGAGTGCTCTTTTCTCAAAAGCAGAGTGTGTTTCTTTTAAGGCGAGCTAGCGTTTGTTTCCCAGTCCTAAATGGAGTTGAATCACATGCAGTTTGTGGTCCTACGAGCAAGAGTTGTTTTCTGCTAAGAAGAGTCACTATTGTGCTCCTTTGTCATACACAGGGCAAATAGCACTGGCGTCTGTTCCCAGCATGTACAGTGTATTGGACTGAAGAGGATCTACTGTTCTTGTCAGTTTCATAAGCAGAATTGAAATAGATATGGCCGTGTGTGAAGGAAGCACAGTTCTTTTCTTCTGAGCAAGCTCACTGTTCTGGCCCTATAGGAAACACAGTAGAGTAGAATAGTGATCTTTTCTCAAAAGCAGAGTGTGTTTCTTGTAAGGCGAGCTAGCATTTGTTTCCCAGTCCTAAATTGCGTTGAGTCACATGCAGTTTCTGGTTCTATGAGCAATAGTTGTTTTCTGGTAAGAAGAGTCACTATTGTGCTCCCATTGTCATACACAGGGCAAATAGCACTGGCGTCTGTACCCAGCATGTACAGTGTATTGGACTGAAGAGGGTCTAATGTTCTTGTCAGTTTCCTAAGCAGAGTTGAAGTAGATATGGCCCGTGTGTGCAGGAAGCACAGTTCTTTTGTTCTGAGCAAGCTTACTGTTCAGACCCCATAGGAAACACAGTAGAGTAGAAGATTGCTCTTTTCTCAAAAGCAGAGTGTGTTTCTTGTAAGGCGACTAGCGTTTGTTTCCCATTCCTAAATGGAGTTGAATCATATGCAGTTTCTGGTCCTATGAGCAAGAGTCGTTTTCTGGTAAGAAGAGTCACTATTGCGCTCCCTTTGTCATACATAGGGCAAATAGCACTGGCGTCTGTTCCCAGCATGTACAGTGTATTGGACTGAAGAGGATCTACTGTTATTGTCAGTTTCCTAAGTAGAATTGAACTAGATATGGCCGTATGTGTAGGAAGCACAGTTCTTTTGTTCAGAGCAAGCTCACTGTTCAGACTTCATAGGAAACACAGTAGAGTAGAAGAGTGCTCTTTTTTCAAAAGCAGAGTGTGTTCCTTGTAAGGCGAGCTAGCATTTGTTTCACAGTCCTAAAGGGAGTTGAATCACATGCAGTTTCTGGTCCTTCGAGCAAGAGTTGTTTTCTGGTAAAAAGAGTCACTATTGCGCTCCCATTGACATACACAGGGCAAATAGCACTGGCGTCTGTTCCCAGCTTATACAGTGTATTGGACTGAAGAGGATCTACTGTTCTTGTCAGTTTCCTAAGGAGAGTTGAACTAGATATGGCCCGTGTGTGTAAGAAGCACAGTTCTTTTGTTCTGAGCAAGCTCACTGTTCTGGCCCTATAGGAAACACAGTAGAGTAGAAGAGTGCTCTTTTCTCAAAAGCAGAGTGTGTTTCTTGTAAGGAGAGCTAGCGTTTGTTTCCCAGTCCTAAATGGAGTTGAATCACATGCAGTTGTTGGTTTCACGAGCAAGAGTTGTTTTCTGGTAAGGAAAGTCACTATTGCGCTCCCATTGCCATACACAGTACAAATAGCACTCGCGGCTGTTGCCAGCAAGTACAGTGTATTGGACTGAAGAAGAGCTACTGTTCTTGTCAGTTTCCTAAGCAGAGTTGAACTAGATATGGCCCGTGTGTAGGAAGCACAGTTCTTTTGTTCTGAGCAAGCTCACTGTCGGACCCAATAGGAAACACAGTAGAGTAGAAGAGTGCTCTTTTTTCAAAAGCAGAGTGTGTTCCTTGTAAGGCGACCTAGCTTTTTTTTTCCCAGTCCTAAATGGAGTTGAATCACATGCAGTTTCTGGTTTTTCCAGCAAAAGTTGTTTTCTTGTAAGAAGAGTAACTATTGCGCTCCCATTGTCATACACAGGACAAATAGCACTGGCGACTGTTCCCAGCATGTACAGTGTATTGGACTGAAGAAGATCTACTATTCTTGTCAGTTTGCTAAGCAGAATTGAACTAGATATGGCCGTGTGTGTAGGAAGCACAGTTCTTTTGTTCTGAGGAAGCTCACTGTTCTGGCCCTATAGGAAACACAGTAGAGTAGAAGAGTGCTCTTTTCTCAAAAGCAGAGTGTGTTTCTTATAAGGCCAGCTAGCGTTTATTTCCCAGTCCTAAATGGAGTTGAATCACATGCAGTTTGTGGTCCTACGAGCAAGAGTTGTTTTCTGGTAAGAAGAGTCACTATTGCGTTCCCATTGTCATTCACAGGGCAAATAGCACTGGTGTCTGTTCCCAGCATGTACAGTGTATTGGACTGAAGAAGATCTAGTGTTCTTGTCAGTTTCCTAAGCAGAGTTGAACTAGATATAGCCCGTCTGTGTTGGAAGCACAGTTTTTTTTTTCTGAGCAAGCTCACTGTTCTGGCCCCATAGAAAACACATTAGAGTAGAAGAGTGCTCTTTTCTCAAAAGCAGAGTGTGTTTCTTGTAAGGCGAGCTAGCGTTTGTTTCCCAGTCCTAAATGGAGTTGAATCACATGCAGTTTCTGGTCCTATGAGCAAGAGTTGTTTTATGGTAAGAAGAGTCACTATTGCGCTCCCATTGCCATACACAGTGCAAATAGCACTCATGTCTGTTGCCAGCAAGTACAGTGTATTGGACTGAAGAGGAGCTACTGTTCTTGTCAGTTTCCTAAGCACAGTTGAACTAGATATGGCCCGTGTGTGGAGGAAGCACAGTTCTTTTGTTCTGAGCAAGCTCACTGTAAGGACCCAATAGGAAACACAGTAGAGTAGAAGAGTGCTCTTTTCTCAAAAGCAGAGTTTGTTTTTTGTAAGGCGAGCTAGCGTTTGTTTCCCAGTCCTAAATGGTGTTGAATCACATGCAGTTTCTGGTCCTAAGAGCAAGAGTTGTTTTCTGGTAAGTAGAGTCACTATTGTGCTCCCATTTTCATACACAGGGCAAATAGCACTGGCGTCTGTTCCCAGCCTGTACACTGTATTGGACTGAAGAAGATCTATTGTTCTTGTCAGTTTCCTAAGCAGAGCTGAACTAGATATAGCCCGTGTGTGTAGGAAGCACAGTTCTTTTGTTCTGAGCAAGCTCACTGTTCTGGCCCTATAGGAAACACAATAGAGTAGACGAGTGCTCTTTCCTCAAAAGCAGAGTGTGTTTCTTGTAAGGCGACCGATCTTTTTTTTCCCAGTCCTAAATGGAGTTGAATAACATGCAGTTTCTGGTTTTTCGAGCAAGAGTTGTTTTCTGGTAAGAAGAGTAACTATTGCGCTCCCATTGTCATACACAGGGCAAATAGCACTGGCGACTGTTCCCAGCATGTACAGTGTATTGGACTGAAGAGGATGTACTGTTCTTGTCAGTTGGCTAAGCAGAATTGAACTAGATATGGCCGTGTGTGTAGGAAGCACAGTTCTTTTTTTCTGAGGAAGCTCACTGTTCAAACCCCATAGGAAACACAGTAGAGTGGAAGAGTGCTCTTTTCTCAAAAGCAGAGTGTGTTTCTTGTAAGGCGAGCTAGCGTTTGTTTCCCAGTCGTAAATGGAGTGGAATCCCATGCAGTTTCTGGTCCTACGAGCAACAGTCGTTTTCTGGTAAGAAGAGTCACTATTGCGCTCCCTTTGTCATACACAGGGCAAATAGCACTGGTGTCTGTTCCCAGCATGTACAGTGTATTGGACTGAAGAAAATCTACTGTTCTTGTCAGTATGCTAAGCAGAATTGAACTAGATATGGCCGTGTGTGTAGGAAGCACAGTTCTTTTGTTCTGAGGAAGCTCAATGTTCTGGCCCTATATGAAACACAGTAGAGTAGAAGAGTGCTCTTTTCTCAAAAGCAGAGTGTGTTTCTTGTAAGGAGAGCTAGCGTTTGTTTCCCAGTCCTAAATGGAGTTGAATCACATGCAGCTGTTGGTCTCAGGAGCAAGAGTTGTTTTCTGGTAAGAAAAGTCACTATTGCGCTCCCATTGCCATACACAGTACAAATAGCACTCGCGTATGTTGCCAGCAAGTACAGTGTATTGGACTGAAGAGGAGCTACTGTTCTTGTCAGTTTCCTAAGCACAGTTGAACTAGATATGGCCCGTGTGTGTAGGAAGCACAGTTCTTTTGTTCTGAGCAAGCTCACTGTTCGGACCCAATAGGAAACACAGTAGAGTAGAAGAGTGCTCTTTTCTCAAAAGCAGAGTGTGTTTCTTGTAAGGCGAGCTACCATTTGTTTCCCAGTCTTAAATGGTGTTGAATCACATGCATTTTCTGGTCCTAAGGGCAAGAGTAGTTTTCTGGTAAGAAGGGTCACTATTGTGCTCCCATTGTCATACACAGGGCAAATAGCACTGGCGTCTATTCCCAGCCTGTACACTGTATTGGACTGAAGAGGATCTATTGTTCTTGTCAGTTTCCTAAGCAGAGTTGAACTAGATATAGCCGTGTGTGTAGGAAGCACAGTTCTTTTTTTCTGAGCAAGCTCACTGTTCTGGCCCTATAGGAAACACAATAGAGTAGAAGAGTGCTCTTTTCCAAAAGCAGAGTGTGTTTCTTGTAAGGCGACCTAGCTTTTTTTTCCCAGTCCTAAATGGAGTTGAATCACATGCAGTTTCTGGTCCTTCGAGCCAGAGTTGTTTTCTTGTAAGAAGAGTAACTAATGTGCTCCCATTGTCATACACAGGGCAAATAGCACTGGCGACTGTTCCCAGCATGTACAGTGTATTGGACTGAAGAAGATCTAGTGTTCTTGTCAGTATGCTAAGCAGCATTGAACTAGATATGGCCGTGTGTGTAGGAAGCACAGTTCTTTTGTTCTGAGGAAGCTCAATGTTCTGGCCCTATAGGAAACACAGTAGAGTAGAAGAGTGCTCTTTTCTCAAAAGCAGAGTGTGTTTCTTATAAGGCGAGCTAGCGTTTGTTTCCCATTCCTAAATGGAGTTGAAACACATGCAGTTTCTGGTCCTACGGTCAAGAGTTGTTTTCTGGTAAGAAGAGTCACTATTGTGCTCCCTTTGTCATACACAGGGCAAATAGCACTGGCGTCTGTTCCCAGCATGTACAGTGTATTGGACTGAGGAGGATCTACTGTTCTTGTCAGTATGCTAAGCAGAGTTGAAATAGATATGACCCGTGTGTGTAGGAAGCACAGTTCTTTTGTTCTGAGCAAGCTTACTATTCAGACCACATAGGAAACACAGTAGAGTAGAAGAGTGCTCTTTTCTCAAAAGCAGAGTGTGTTTCTTTTAAGGCGAGCTAGTGTTTGTTTCCCAGTCCCAAATGGAGTTGAATCACATGCAGTTGTTGGTCCCATGAGCAAGAGTTGTTTTCTGGTAAAGAAAGTCACTATTGCGCTCCCATTGCCATACACAGTGCAAATAGGACTCGTGACTTTTGCCAGCAACTACAGTGTATTGGACTGAAGAGGAGCTACAGTTCTTGTCAGTTGGCTAAGCAGAATTGAACTAGATATGGCCGTGTGTGTAGGAAGCACAGTTCTTTTCTTCTGATGAAGCTCACTGTTTGGACCCCATAGGAAACACAGTAGAGTAGAAGAGTGCTCTTTTCTCAAAAGCAGAGTGTGTTTCTTTTAAGGCGAGCTAGCGTTTGTTTCCCAGTCCTAAATGGAGTTGAATCACATGCAGTTTGTGGTCCTACGAGCAAGAGTTGTTTTCTGGTAAGAAGAGTCACTATTGTGCTCCTTTGTCATACACAGGGCAAATAGCACTGGCGTCTGTTCCCAGCATGTACAGTGTATTGGACTGAAGAGGATCTACTGTTCTTGTCAGTTTCATAAGCAGAATTGAAATAGATATGGCCGTGTGTGAAGGAAGCACAGTTCTTTTCTTCTGAGCAAGCTCACTGTTCTGGCCCTATAGGAAACACAGTAGAGAAGAATAGTGATCTTTTCTCAAAAGCAGAGTGTGTTTCTTGTAAGGCGAGCTAGCATTTGTTTCCCAGTCCTAAATTGCGTTGAGTCACATGCAGTTTCTGGTTCTATGAGCAATAGTTGTTTTCTGGTAAGAAGAGTCACTATTGTGCTCCCATTGTCATACACAGGGCAAATAGCACTGGCGTCTGTACCCAGCATGTACAGTGTATTGGACTGAAGAGGGTCTAATGTTCTTGTCAGTTTCCTAAGCAGAGTTGAAGTAGATATGGCCCGTGTGTGCAGGAAGCACAGTTCTTTTGTTCTGAGCAAGCTTACTGTTCAGACCCCATAGGAAACACAGTAGAGTAGAAGAGTGCTCTTTTCTCAAAAGCAGAGTGTGTTTCTTGTAAGGGGAGCTAGCGTTTGTTTCCCAGTCCTAAATGGAGTTGAATCACATGCAGTTGTTGGTCCCAGGAGCAAGAGTTGTTTTCTGGTAAGGAAAGCCACTATTGCGCTCCCATTGCCATACACAGTACAAATAGAACTCGAGTCTGTTGCCAGCAAGTACAGTGTATTGGACTGAAGAGGAGCTACTGTTCTTGTCAGTTTCCTATGCAGAGTTGAACTAGATATGGCCTGTGTGTGTAGGAAGCACAGTTCTTTTGTTCTGAGCAAGCTCACTGTTCGGACCCAATAGGAAACACAGTAGAGTAGAAGAGTGCTCTTTTCTCAAAAGCAGAGTGTGTTTCTTGTAAGGCGAGCTAGTGTTTCTTTCCCAGTCCTAAATGGTGTTGAATCAAATGCATTTTCTGGTCCTAAAGGCAAGAGTTATTTTCTGGTAAGAAGAGTCTCTATTGTGCTCCCATTGTCATACACAGGGCAAATAGCACTGGCGTCTGTTCCCAGCCTGTACACTGTATTGGACTGAAGAGGATCTATTGTTCTTGTCAGTTTCCTAAGCAGAGTTGAACTAGATATAGCCGTGTGTGTAGGAAGCACAGTTCTTTTTTTCTGAGCAAGCTCACTGTTCTGGCCCTATAGGAAACACAATAAAGTAGAAGAGTGCTCTTTTCCAAAAGCAGAGTGTGTTTCTTGTAAGGCGACCTAGCTTTTTTTTTCCCAGTCCTAAATGGAGTTGAATCACATGCAGTTTCTGGTTTTTTGAGCAAGAGTTGTTTTCTTGTAAGAAGAGTAACTATTGCACTCCCATTGTCATACACAGGGCAAATAGCACTGGCGACTGTTCCCAGCTTGTACAGTCTATTGGACTGAAGAGGATATACTGTTCTTGTCAGGTTCCTAATCAAAATTGAACTAGATATGGCCGTGTGTGTAGGAAGCACAGTTCTTTTGTTCTGAGGAAGCTCACTGTTCTGGCCCTATAGGAAACACAGTAGAGTAGAAGAGTGCTCTTTTCTCAAAAGCAGAGTGTGTTTCTTGTAAGGCCAGCTAGCGTTTATTTCCCAGTCCTAAATGGAGTTGAATCACATGCAGTTTCTGGTCCTACGAGCAAGAGTTGTTTTCTGGTAAGAAGAGTCACTATTGCGTTCCCATTGTCATTCACAGGGCAAATAGCACTGGTGTCTGTTCCCAGCATGTACAGTGTATTGGACTGAAGAAGATCTAGTGTTCTTGTCAGTTTCCTAAGCAGAGTTGAACTAGATATAGCCCGTCTGTGTTGGAAGCACAGTTTTTTTTTTCTGAGCAAGCTCACTGTTCTGGCCCTATAGAAAACACATTAGAGTAGAAGAGTGCTCTTTTCTCAAAAGCAGAGTGTGTTTCTTGTAAGGCGAGCTAGCGTTTGTTTCCCAGTCCTAAATGGAGTTGAATCACATGCAGTTTCTGGTCCTATGAGCAAGAGTTGTTTTATGGTAAGAAGAGTCACTATTGCGCTCCCATTGCCATACACAGTGCAAATAGCACTCATGTCTGTTGCCAGCAAGTACAGTGTATTGGACTGAAGAGGAGCTACTGTTCTTGTCAGTTTCCTAAGCACAGTTGAACTAGATATGGCCCGTGTGTGGAGGAAGCACAGTTCTTTTGTTCTGAGCAAGCTCACTGTAAGGACCCAATAGGAAACACAGTAGAGTAGAAGAGTGCTCTTTTCTCAAAAGCAGAGTGTGTTTCTTTTAAGGCGAGCTAGCGTTTGTTTCCCAGTCCTAAATGGTGTTGAATCACATGCAGTTTCTGGTCCTAAGAGCAAGAGTTGTTTTCTGGTAAGTAGAGTCTCTATTGTGCTCCCATTGTCATACACAGGGCAAATAGCACTGGCGTCTGTTCCCAGCCTGTACACTGTATTGGACTGAAGAGGATCTATTGTTCTTGTCAGTTTCCTAAGCAGAGTTGAACTAGATATAGCCGTGTGTGTAGGAAGCACAGTTCTTTTTTTCTGAGCAAGCTCACTGTTCTGGCCCTATAGGAAACACAATAGAGTAGAAGAGTGCTCTTTTCTCAAAAGCAGAGTGTGTTTCTTGTAAGGCGACCTAGCTTTTTTTTTCACAGTCCTAAATGGAGTTGAATTACATGCAGTTTCTGGTTTTTCGAGCAAGAGTTGTTTTCTTGTAAGAAGAGTAACTATTGCGCTCCCATTGTCATACACAGGGCAGATAGCACTGGCGACTGTTCCCAGCATGTACAGTGTATTGGACTGAAGAAGATCTACTGTTCTTGTCAGTTTGCTAAGCAGAATTGAACTAGATATGGCCATGTGTGTAGGAAGCAGAGTTCTTTTGTTCTGAGGAAGTTCAATGTTCTGGCCCTATAGGAAACACAGTAGAGTAGAAGAGTGCTCTTTTCTCAAAAGCAGAGTGTGTTTCTTGTAAGGCGAGCTAGCGTTTGTTTCCCAGTCCTAAATGGAGTTGAAACACATTCAGTTTCTGGTCCTACGAGCAAGAGTTGTTTTCTGGTAAGAAGAGTCACTATTGCATTCCCATTGTCATTCACAGGGCAAATAGCACTGCCGTCTGTTCACAGCATGTACAGTGTATTGGACTGAAGAGGATCTACTGTTCTTGTCAGTTTCCTAAGCAGAGTTGAACTAGATATAGCCTGTATGTGTAGGAAGCACAGTTCGTTTTTTCTGAGCAAGCTCACTGTTCTGGCCCTATAGGAAACACAGTAGAGTAGAAGAGTGCTCTTTTCTCAAAAGCAGAGTGTGTTTCTTGTAAGGCGAGCTAGCATTTGTTTCCCAGTCCTAAATGGAGTTGAATAACATGCAGTTTCTGGTCCTACGAGCAAGAGTCGTTTTCTGTTAAGAAGAGTCACTATTGCGCTCCCTTTGTCATACACAGGGCAAATAGCACTGGCATCTGTTCCCAGCATGTACAGTGTATTGGACTGAAGAGGATCTACTGTTCTTGTCAGTTTCCTAAGGAGAGTTGAACTAGATATGGCCCGTGGGTGTAGGAAGCACAGTTCTTTTATTCTGAGCAAGTTCACTGTTCTGGCCCTATAGGAAACACAGTAGAGTAGAAGAGTGTTCTTTTCTCAAAAGCAGAGTGTGTTTCTTGTAAGGAGAGCTAGCGTTTGTTTCCCAGTCCTAAATGGAGTTGAATCACATGCAATTGTTAGTCCCACGAGCAAGAGTTGTTTTCTGGTAAGGAAAGTCACTATTGCGCTCCCATTGCCATACACAGTGCAAATAGCACTCGCGTCTGTTGCCAGCAAGTACAGTGTATTGGACTGAAGAGGAGCTACTGTTCTTGTCAGTTTCCTAAGCAGAGTTGAACTAGATATGGCCCGTGTGTGGAAGAAGCACAGTTCTTTTGTTCTGAGCAAGCTCACTGTTCGGACCCAATAGGAAACACAGTAGAGTAGAAGAGTGCTCATTTCTCAAAAGCAGAGTGTGTTTCTTGTAAGGCGAGCTAGCGTTTGTTTCCCAGTACTAAATGGTGTTGAATCACATGCAGTTTCTAGTCCTAAGAGCAAGAGTTGTTTTCTGGTAAGAAGAGTCACTATTGTGCTCCCATTGTCATACACAGGGCAAATAGCACTGGCGTCTGTTCCCAGCCTGTACACTGTATTGGACTGAAGCGGATCTATTTTTCTTGTCAGTTTCCTAAGCGGAGTTGAACTAGATATAGCCCGTGTGTGTAAATAGCAAAGTTCTTTTGTTCTGAGCAAGCTCACTGTTCTGGCCCTATAGGAAACACAATAGAGTAAAGAGTGCTCTTTTCTCAAAAGCAGAGTGTGTTTCTTGTAAGGCGACCTAGCTTTTTTTTCCCAGTCTTAAATGGAGTTGAATCACATGCAGTTTCTGGTTTTTCGAGCAAGAGTTGTTTTCTGGTAAGAAGAGTCACTATTGCGCTCCCATTGTCATACACAGGGCAAATAGCACTGGCGACTGTTCCCAGCATGTACAGTGTATTGGACTGAAGAGGATGTACTGTTCTTGTCAGTTGGCTAAGGAGAATTGAACTAGATATGGCCGTGTGTGTAGGAAGCACAGTTCTTTTTTTCTGAGGAAGCTCACTGTTCAAACCACATAGGAAACACAGTAGAGTAGAAGAGTGCTCTTTTCTCAAAAGCAGAGTGTGTTTCTTGTAAGGTGAGCTAGCGTTTGTTTCCCAGTCGTAAATGGAGTGGAATCCCATGCAGTTTATGGTCCTACGAGCAAGAGTCGTTTTCTGGTAAGAAGAGTCACTATTGCGCTCCCTTTGTCATACACAGGGCAAATAGCACTGGTGTCTGTTCCCAGCATGTACAGTGTATGGGACTGAAGAAGATCTACTATTCTTGTCAGTATGCTAAGCAGAATTGAACTAGATATGGCCGTGTGTGTAGGAAGCACAGTTCTTTTGTTCTGAGGAAGCTCAATGTTCTGGCCCTATAGGAAACACAGTAGAGAAGAAGAGTGCTCTTTTCTCAAAAGCAGAGTGTGTTTCTTGTAAGGAGAGCTAGCGTTTGTTTCCCAGACCTAAATGGAGTTGAATCACATGCAGCTGTTGGTCTCACGAGCAAGAGTTGTTTTCTGGTAAGGAAAGTCACTATTGCGCTCCCATTGCCATACACAGTACAAATAGCACTCGCGTATGTTGCCAGCAAGTACAGTGTATTGGACTGAAGAGGAGCTACTGTTCTTGTCAGTTTCCTAAGCACAGTTGAACTAGATATGGCCCGTGTGTGTAGGAAGCACAGTTCTTTTGTTCTGAGCAAGCTCACTGTTCGGACCCAATAGGAAACACAGTAGAGTAGAAGAGTGCTCTTTTCTCAAAAGCAGAGTGTGTTTCTTGTAAGGCGAGCTACCATTTGTTTCCCAGTCTTAAATGGTGTTGAATCACATGCATTTTCTGGTCCTAAGGGCAAGAGTAGTTTTCTGGTAAGAAGGGTCACTATTGTGCTCCCATTGTCATACACAGGGCAAATAGCACTGGCGTCTATTCCCAGCCTGTACACTGTATTGGACTGAAGAGGATCTATTGTTCTTGTCAGTTTCCTAAGCAGAGTTGAACTAGATATAGCCGTGTGTGTAGGAAGCACAGTTCTTTTTTTCTGAGCAAGCTCACTGTTCTGGCCCTATAGGAAACACAATGGAGTAGAAGAGTGCTCTTTTCCAAAAGCAGAGTGTGTTTCTTGTAAGGCGACCTAGCTTTTTTTTCCCAGTCCTAAATGGAGTTGAATCACATGCAGTTTCTGGTCCTTCGAGCAAGAGTTGTTTTCTTGTAAGAAGAGTAACTAATGTGCTCCCATTGTCATACACAGGGCAAATAGCACTGGCGACTGTTCCCAGCATGTACAGTGTATTGGACTGAAGAAGATCTAGTGTTCTTGTCAGTATGCTAAGCAGCATTGAACTAGATATGGCCGTGTGTGTAGGAAGCACAGTTCTTTTGTTCTGAGGAAGCTCAATGTTCTGGCCCTATAGGAAACACAGTAGAGTAGAAGAGTGCTCTTTTCTCAAAAGCAGAGTGTGTTTCTTATAAGGCGAGCTAGCGTTTGTTTCCCATTCCTAAATGGAGTTGAAACACATGCAGTTTCTGGTCCTACGGTCAAGAGTTGTTTTCTGGTAAGAAGAGTCACTATTGTGCTCCCTTTGTCATACACAGGGCAAATAGCACTGGCGTCTGTTCCCAGCATGTACAGTGTATTGGACTGAGGAGGATCTACTGTTCTTGTCAGTATGCTAAGCAGAGTTGAAATAGATATGACCCGTGTGTGTAGGAAGCACAGTTCTTTTGTTCTGAGCAAGCTTACTATTCAGACCACATAGGAAACACAGTAGAGTAGAAGAGTGCTCTTTTCTCAAAAGCAGAGTGTGTTTCTTTTAAGGCGAGCTAGTGTTTGTTTCCCAGTCCCAAATGGAGTTGAATCACATGCAGTTGTTGGTCCCATGAGCAAGAGTTGTTTTCTGGTAAAGAAAGTCACTATTGCGCTCCCATTGCCATACACAGTGCAAATAGGACTCGTGACTTTTGCCAGCAACTACAGTGTATTGGACTGAAGAGGAGCTACTGTTCTTGTCAGTTGGCTAAGCAGAATTGAACTAGATATGGCCGTGTGTGTAGGAAGCACAGTTCTTTTCTTCTGATGAAGCTCACTGTTCAAACCCCATAGGAAACACAGTAGAGTAGAAGAGTGCTCTTTTCTCAAAAGCAGAGTGTGTTTCTTTTAAGGCGAGCTAGCGTTTGTTTCCCAGTCCTAAATGGAGTTGAATCACATGCAGTTTGTGGTCCTACGAGCAAGAGTTGTTTTCTGGTAAGAAGAGTCACTATTGTGCTCCTTTGTCATACACAGGGCAAATAGCACTGGCGTCTGTTCCCAGCATGTACAGTGTATTGGACTGAAGAGGATCTACTGTTCTTGTCAGTTTCATAAGCAGAATTGAAATAGATATGGCCGTGTGTGAAGGAAGCACAGTTCTTTTCTTCTGAGCAAGCTCACTGTTCTGGCCCTATAGGAAACACAGTAGAGTAGAATAGTGATCTTTTCTCAAAAGCAGAGTGTGTTTCTTGTAAGGCGAGCTAGCATTTGTTTCCCAGTCCTAAATTGCGTTGAGTCACATGCAGTTTCTGGTTCTATGAGCAATAGTTGTTTTCTGGTAAGAAGAGTCACTATTGTGCTCCCATTGTCATACACAGGGCAGATAGCACTGGCGTCTGTACCCAGCATGTACAGTGTATTGGACTGAAGAGGGTCTAATGTTCTTGTCAGTTTCCTAAGCAGAGTTGAAGTAGATATGGCCCGTGTGTGCAGGAAGCACAGTTCTTTTGTTCTGAGCAAGCTTACTGTTCAGACCCCATAGGAAACACAGTAGAGTAGAAGAGTGCTCTTTTCTCAAAAGCAGAGTGTGTTTCTTGTAAGGGGAGCTAGCGTTTGTTTCCCAGTCCTAAATGGAGTTGAATCACATGCAGTTGTTGGTCCCAGGAGCAAGAGTTGTTTTCTGGTAAGGAAAGCCACTATTGCGCTCCCATTGCCATACACAGTACAAATAGAACTCGAGTCTGTTGCCAGCAAGTACAGTGTATTGGACTGAAGAGGAGCTACTGTTCTTGTCAGTTTCCTATGCAGAGTTGAACTAGATATGGCCTGTGTGTGTAGGAAGCACAGTTCTTTTGTTCTGAGCAAGCTCACTGTTCGGACCCAATAGGAAACACAGTAGAGTAGAAGAGTGCTCTTTTCTCAAAAGCAGAGTGTGTTTCTTGTAAGGCGAGCTAGTGTTTCTTTCCCAGTCCTAAATGGTGTTGAATCAAATGCATTTTCTGGTCCTAAAGGCAAGAGTTATTTTCTGGTAAGAAGAGTCTCTATTGTGCTCCCATTGTCATACACAGGGCAAATAGCACTGGCGTCTGTTCCCAGCCTGTACACTGTATTGGACTGAAGAGGATCTATTGTTCTTGTCAGTTTCCTAAGCAGAGTTGAACTAGATATAGCCGTGTGTGTAGGAAGCACAGTTCTTTTTTTCTGAGCAAGCTCACTGTTCTGGCCCTATAGGAAACACAATAAAGTAGAAGAGTGCTCTTTTCCAAAAGCAGAGTGTGTTTCTTGTAAGGCGACCTAGCTTTTTTTTTCCCAGTCCTAAATGGAGTTGAATCACATGCAGTTTCTGGTTTTTTGAGCAAGAGTTGTTTTCTTGTAAGAAGAGTAACTATTGCACTCCCATTGTCATACACAGGGCAAATAGCACTGGCGACTGTTCCCAGCTTGTACAGTCTATTGGACTGAAGAGGATATACTGTTCTTGTCAGGTTCCTAATCAAAATTGAACTAGATATGGCCGTGTGTGTAGGAAGCACAGTTCTTTTGTTCTGAGGAAGCTCACTGTTCTGGCCCTATAGGAAACACAGTAGAGTAGAAGAGTGCTCTTTTCTCAAAAGCAGAGTGTGTTTCTTGTAAGGCCAGCTAGCGTTTATTTCCCAGTGCTAAATGGAGTTGAATCACATGCAGTTTCTGGTCCTACGAGCAAGAGTTGTTTTCTGGTAAGAAGAGTCACTATTGCGTTCCCATTGTCATTCACAGGGCAAATAGCACTGGTGTCTGTTCCCAGCATGTACAGTGTATTGGACTGAAGAAGATCTAGTGTTCTTGTCAGTTTCCTAAGCAGAGTTGAACTAGATATAGCCCGTCTGTGTTGGAAGCACAGTTTTGTTTTTTCTGAGCAAGCTCACTGTTCTGGCCCTATAGAAAACACATTAGAGTAGAAGAGTGCTCTTTTCTCAAAAGCAGAGTGTGTTTCTTGTAAGGCGAGCTAGCGTTTGTTTCCCAGTCCTAAATGGAGTTGAATCACATGCAGTTTCTGGTCCTATGAGCAAGAGTTGTTTTATGGTAAGAAGAGTCACTATTGCGCTCCCATTGCCATACTCAGTGCAAATAGCACTCATGTCTGTTGCCAGCAAGTACAGTGTATTGGACTGAAGAGGAGCTACTGTTCTTGTCAGTTTCCTAAGCACAGTTGAACTAGATATGGCCCGTGTGTGGAGGAAGCACAGTTCTTTTGTTCTGAGCAAGCTCACTGTAAGGACCCAATAGGAAACACAGTAGAGTAGAAGAGTGCTCTTTTCTCAAAAGCAGAGTGTGTTTTTTGTAAGGCGAGCTAGCGTTTGTTTCCCAGTCCTAAATGGTGTTGAATCACATGCAGTTTCTGGTCCTAAGAGCAAGAGTTGTTTTCTGGTAAGTAGAGTCTCTATTGTGCTCCCATTGTCATACACAGGGCAAATAGCACTGGCGTCTGTTCCCAGCCTGTACACTGTATTGGACTGAAGAGGATCTATTGTTCTTGTCAGTTTCCTAAGCAGAGTTGAACTAGATATAGCCCGTGTGTGTAGGAAGCACAGTTCTTTTTTTCTGAGCAAGCTCACTGTTCTGGCCCTATAGGAAACACAATAGAGTAGAAGAGTGCTCTTTTCTCAAAAGCAGAGTGTGTTTCTTGTAAGGCGACCTAGCTTTTTTTTTCCCAGTCCTAAATGGAGTTGAATTACATGCAGTTTCTGGTTTTTCGAGCAAGAGTTGTTTTCTTGTAAGAAGAGTAACTATTGCGCTCCCATTGTCATACAAAGGGCAGATAGCACTGGCGACTGTTCCCAGCATGTACAGTGTATTGGACTGAAGAAGATCTACTGTTCTTGTCAGTTTGCTAAGCAGAATTGAACTAGATATGGCCATGTGTGTAGGAAGCAGAGTTCTTTTGTTCTGAGGAAGTTCAATGTTCTGGCCCTATAGGAAACACAGTAGAGTAGAAGAGTGCTCTTTTCTCAAAAGCAGAGTGTGTTTCTTGTAAGGCGAGCTAGCGTTTGTTTCCCAGTCCTAAATGGAGTTGAAACACATTCAGTTTCTGGTCATACGAGCAAGAGTTGTTTTCTGGTAAGAAGAGTCACTATTGCATTCCCATTGTCATTCACAGGGCAAATAGCACTGCCGTCTGTTCACAGCATGTACAGTGTATTGGACTGAAGAGGATCTACTGTTCTTGTCAGTTTCCTAAGCAGAGTTGAACTAGATATAGCCTGTATGTGTAGGAAGCACAGTTCGTTTTTTCTGAGCAAGCTCACTGTTCTGGCCCTATAGAAAACACAGTAGAGTAGAAGAGTGCTCTTTTCTCAAAAGCAGAGTGTGTTTCTTGTAAGGCGAGCTAGCATTTGTTTCCCAGTCCTAAATGGAGTTGAATAACATGCAGTTTCTGGTCCTACGAGCAAGAGTCGTTTTCTGGTAAGAAGAGTCACTATTGCGCTCCCTTTGTCATACACAGGGCAAATAGCACTGGCATCTGTTCCCAGCATGTACAGTGTATTGGACTGAAGAGGATCTACTGTTCTTGTCAGTTTCCTAAGGAGAGTTGAACTAGATATGGCCCGTGGGTGTAGGAAGCACAGTTCTTTTATTCTGAGCAAGTTCACTGTTCTGGCCCTATAGGAAACACAGTAGAGTAGAAGAGTGTTCTTTTCTCAAAAGCAGAGTGTGTTTCTTGTAAGGAGAGCTAGCGTTTGTTTCCCAGTCCTAAATGGAGTTGAATCACATGCAATTGTTAGTCCCACGAGCAAGAGTTGTTTTCTGGTAAGGAAAGTCACTATTGCGCTCCCATTGCCATACACAGTGCAAATAGCACTCGCGTCTGTTGCCAGCAAGTACAGTGTATTGGACTGAAGAGGAGCTACTGTTCTTGTCAGTTTCCTAAGCAGAGTTGAACTAGATATGGCCCGTGTGTGGAGGAAGCACAGTTATTTTGTTCTGAGCAAGCTCACTGTTCGGACCCAATAGGAAACACAGTAGAGTAGAAGAGTGCTCATTTCTCAAAAGCAGAGTATGTTTCTTGTAAGGCGAGCTAGCGTTTGTTTCCCAGTACTAAATGGTGTTGAATCACATGCAGTTTCTAGTCCTAAGAGCAAGAGTTGTTTTCTGGTAAGAAGAGTCACTATTGTGCTCCCATTGTCATACACAGGGCAAATAGCACTGGCGTCTGTTCCCAGCCTGTACACTGTATTGGACTGAAGCGGATCTATTTTTCTTGTCAGTTTCCTAAGCAGAGTTGAACTAGATATAGCCCGTGTGTGTAAATAGCAAAGTTCTTTTGTTCTGAGCAAGCTCACTGTTCTGGCCCTATAGGAAACACAATAGAGTAAAGAGTGCTCTTTTCTCAAAAGCAGAGTGTGTTTCTTGTAAGGCGACCTAGCTTTTTTTTCCCAGTCTTAAATGGAGTTGAATCACATGCAGTTTCTGGTTTTTCGAGCAAGAGTTGTTTTCTGGTAAGAAGAGTCACTATTGCGCTCCCATTGTCATACACAGGGCAAATAGCACTGGCGACTGTTCCCAGCATGTACAGTGTATTGGACTGAAGAGGATGTACTGTTCTTGTCAGTTGGCTAAGGAGAATTGAACTAGATATGGCCGTGTGTGTAGGAAGCACAGTTCTTTTTTTCTGAGGAAGCTCACTGTTCAAACCACATAGGAAACACAGTAGAGTAGAAGAGTGCTCTTTTCTCAAAAGCAGACTGTGTTTCTTGTAAGGCGAGCTGGCGTTTGTTTCCCAGTCCTAAAAGGAGTTGAGTCACATGCAGTTTTTTGTCCTATGAGCAAGAGTTGTTTTCTGGTAAGACGAGTCACTATTGTGCTCCAATTGCCCTACACAGTGCAAATAGCACTCGCGTCTGTTCCCAGCAAGTACATTGTATTGGACTGAAGAGCATCTACTGTTCTTTTCAGTTTCCTAAGCAGAGTTGAACTAGATATGGCCCATGTGTGTAGGAAGCACAGTTCTTTTGTTCTGAGCAAGCTCATTGTTTGGACCCCATAGGAAACACAGTAGAGTAGAATAGTGCTCTTTTCTCAGAAGCAGAGTGTGTTTCTTGTAAGGCAAGCTAGCATTTGTTTCCCAGTCCTAAATGCAGTTGAATTAAATGCACTTTCTGGTCCTACGAGCAAGAGTTGTTTTCTGTTAAGAAGAGTCACTATTGCGCTCCCATTGCCATACACAGGGCAAATAGCACTCGCGTCTGTTCCCAGCAAGTACAGTGTATTGGACTGAAGAGGAGCTACTGTTCTTGTCAGTTTTCTAAGCAGAGTTAAACTAGATATGGCTTGTGAGTGTCGGAAGCACAGTTCTTTTGTTCTTAGCAAGCTCACTGTTCGGACCCCATAGAAAACACAGTACAGTAGATGAGTGCTCTTTTCTCAAAAGTAGAATATATTTCTTTTAAGGCGAGCTAGTGTTTGTTTCCCAGTCCTAAATGGAGTTGAATCACATGCAGTTTCGGGTTCTACGTGCCAGATTTGCTTTCTGGTAAGAAAAGTCACTATTGCGCTCCCTTTGTCATACACAGGGCAAATAGCACTGGTGTCTGTTCCCAGCATGTACAGTGTATTGGACTGAAGGAGATCTACTATTCTTGTGAGTATGCTAAGCAGAATTGAACTAGATATGGCCGTGTGTGTAGGAAGCACAGTTCTTTTGTTCTGAGGAAGCTCAATGTTCTGGCCCTATAGGAAACACATTAGAGTAGAAGAGTGCTCTTTTCTCAAAAGCAGAGTGTGTTTCTTGTAAGGCGAGCTAGCATTTGTTTCCCAGTCCTAAATGGAGTTGAATCACATGCAGCTGTTGGTCTCACGAGCAAGAGTTGTTTTCTGGTAAGAAAAGTCACTATTGCGCTCCCATTGCCATACACAGTACAAATAGCACTCGCGTCTGTTGCCAGCAAGTACAGTATATTGGACTGAAGAGGGTCTAATGTTCTT